>NC_142606.1:6145364-6348394 GCF_041222555.1 Hakea prostrata
ACGTTGAATGCTATTAGGGGCAATAGTTTCTACTTCTAGACATTTGAAGGTCAAGTTCTAATCAAGGAGGCATTGGAGAATGCAAATTTGACGAAACTTCAAGGCAAAGCTTATACAACCTTTTTAGATTCAAAAGTACGCAAGGTAAGACACTCGCCTATCAGAAGACGGATACTGGGATGAGGGAAAAATCAAAGAGGTGAACCAGAGAAAGACGGAGAAATTTGTTTGGTTTGGAGAATCCAGGGGAAAGTGGGGCCAGTGATAGAGAGCTGATGTGGTACAGTCTGGACAAGGACCACTTGGAGAATTTTTCATGAAACGCAGATGTCTTCGCCTGGTCAGCACAAGACATGCTGGGTTTAAGCGAGAAGTGGCAGAGCAAATTGCCTTTGGATAGATAAATCTACAAGCATGAAACAGAGGCGAAGGAATTTCTCATCAAAAAAGCACGATGCACACAAAGTTGGAAGTGGACAAGCCTTAGGAGATCCGAAGTTTATTGAGCAAATCGGGAAAGGTCCAGTGGCTAACGCTTATTGGTAATGGTGAAAAAGCATAATCAAAAATGGCGAATGTGGGTCAGATTACAATCCATTTGAACAAGGCATGTCCCAAGGATTGCTATCCATTGCCGCTAATTGATTAGTTGATCGACAAGTTGGATCAAAGCCAAAGAAATGTTGAGCTTCTATGGACGCTTATTCCCGGTTACAATCAAATTCCGATGAAAAAGGGAAGACCAACCTCATACGTGCATTCATGACCAATCGGGAAAGCTATTGTTATAAGGTTATGCCTTTTGGGTTAAAAAATGCATGCAACATACCTAAAGGGCTGATGAACAAGTTGTTTGCTGATCGACATTAAGAAATATGGAGGTCTATGTAGACGATCTTCACGAAAAGTCAATTTAGATCTGATCATCTCGCTGATTTAAGAGAGTGCTTTGATGTATTGAGGAGAAATGGAATGAGACTCAACCTTGAGAAGTGTGCATTTGGGGTTTCATTTGGTAAATTCCTTGGTTGCATGGTCACGCAGAGGGGTATTGAGGCAAATCCAGAAAAAATCGTGGCTATCTTGAATATGACGGCACCCAGCAGATGAAAGAAATTCAAAGTTTAACAGGAAGAGTTGCAGCATTAAGTAGATTTATATCAAGATCGGGAGATAAGTGTGCACCATTCTTTAAGGCGTTGAAAAATCTAAATGCACTCAACGAATTCAAATGGTCGGAGGACCGTCGAAATTCATTTGAAGAGTCAAGAGGAGGCTGACCACTCCACCGTTTTATCTCGACCAAAGCCCTAGGAGGCTTGCAAATATATCTATCTTCTTCAAAAACGGCAAGTAAGCGTTGTATTAATCCGGGAAGAAGGTACTGCTCCAAAATCCTATCTACTTTGTAAGTCATACATTGTTAGATGCGAAATCTAGATATCCGGAATTTGAGAAGCGAGGCTTTCGCCTTAATAATAGCAACCAGAAGCTCAGACCTTATTTTCAGGCTCATCCAATTATTGTTCTTACCAACTGGCCTTTAAAGAAAATACTACATAAGCCTGATCTGGCGGGGAGAATGGTGCCATGGGCGGTAGAGTTAATAGAGCATGATATAGATTATAAACCTAGAACTGCGGTAAAAGCACAAGTTTCGGCTGATTTTATTGCTGAAAGTATTTCATCACCGAGAGGGTGGAAAAAGATTCTAGTGAGGTGTCTTCTGTGGACCTTACATGTAGATGGGTCAAGTCATTCACGGGGATCGGGAGCGGGGTGATTTTACAAAGTCCGTTCGGATTTGTAATTCGGGAATGCACTCGGTTTAATTTTCATGCTTCAAACAATGAAGCAGGGTATGAAGCTCTTATTGCAGGATTACGACTGGCCAGATCCCTCTGTGTACAAAGCATTGAAGTAAAAAGTGATTTTGAGCTGGTGGTCAGTCAAGTCACGGGAGCGTATGATGAGAAAGATGATCGAATGGTTAGCTATCTTAAAAAAGTATGGCAATGTAAGGAGTGGTTCACACAATTCTTAGTCACGAGGATATCCCGAAATCAAAATAATGAAGCAGATTCTCTCATTAAAATTGGCATCCGCAAAATCTATTTCTATTCCACAAGCTGTATATTATGAGGAGCTAGATATTCCGGCATATTCAGAGCGGAGATAATGGAAATTGATGCGAGAGATATCTTGGATGGATCCTATTATACGAAGATCCGAAGGTGGTATTCTTCCTGAAGATAGGGAAAAGGCCAGAACTATGAAAAGAAGAGCTGCCAGGTTTATTCTAAAGAATGAGCTATTATATAAAAGAACAGTTTCTGGGCCACTTTTGAAATGTTTGGGACCCTCTGATGCTCTTTATGCCTTATCAGAGGTCCACGAAGGAATCTGTGGAAACCACTTAGGTGGGAAAGCTTTGCCTTATAAAATTCTAAGACAAGGATTTTATTGGCCACGCATGCAATCTGAGGCGATTGAATATGTAAGAAGATGTCATCAATGTCGATTCATGCACCAATTCAAAGCCAGCCAAAGAGCAACTAACATCAATTCTTAATCCCCTTCCATTTGCTATGTGGGGTATGGATTTGTTGGGGCCTTTTCCTGTTACAACTAGAGGAAAAAAGTTTGTAGTGGCTGCAATCGATTATTTCACGAAATGGGTAGAAGCAGAAGCCCTAGCAACAACTACCACAAGTCAAATTGAAAGGTTCTTCAGAAATCATGTCATATTCAGATATGGCCTACCAAAGATTCTACTGACTGATCACGGACCACAATTTGACAATGAAAGATTCAAGGAATTCTGTGCAGACTATCATATTGAATGCAAGCACTCATCTGTGGCATATCCTCAATGCAATGGCCAAATTGAGGTAACCAACAGAACACTTTTGCAAGGAATAAAAAGGAGGCTGGATGAAGCACATAGCTTGTGGATTGATGAATTACCTCATGTACTATGGGCGTATAGGACTACAATCAGGACTCCAACAGGAGAAACACCTTTCAGACTAGCATATGGGTCAGAGGCGTTGGCTCCAGTGGAGGTTATGGTGGGATCAAACAGATATGAAGGATTTGATCCAATAGCTAATGAAGAAGGATTGCGAGCAAACCTTGAATTCTTAGATGAAGTCAGAGAAAAAGCCTTATACCGTAATATAGAATATCAGAGGAGAACGGCGGCGTATTATAATGCTCGAGTCAGACATAAATCTTTCAAAGTAGGAGATTTGGTTTTGAGGAAAAAATCAACATCAGATCCAAGGAACTGTGGAAAGCTTTCTGCAAACTGGGAGGGGCCATATGTGGTGACAAAAACTGTGAGAAGAAACACATATTGGCTGAAAGATTCTCATAGGAGCTGTTTGAAACAACCGTGGAATGTAATTCACCTTAAGAAATATTATCAGTAGAAAGGAGACAGGATTTTCTGGTATTCTTGGAGAAATCATCTTATTAAGCATGGTCATCTAAAATTTCTTCTTCATTATTAATCCAAAGAACATTTTTGCGAACTAGTCTTCTGATCACGCCATTTCAACGCTGATCCAGGGTCATTCCTTCCAAGGGTGATCCCGACTTTCCGAAGTCAGGCCCAAGTGGTCAGCTTTATGAAATCTGATCATGCCATTTCAACGCTGATCCAAGGTCATTCCTTCCGAGGGTGATCCCAACTTTCCAAAGTCAGGCCCAAGTGGTCAGCCTTACGAGGTCACGTCATGCCTTTTCAACGCTGATTCAGGGTCATTCCTTCTGAGGATGATCCCGGCTTTCCGAAGTCAGGCTCAAGTAACCAGCCATCTGAGGCGTGATTATGCTAGCTGATCCGGATCATTCCTTCCGAGGGTGATCCCGACTCTTCGTGAGTTAGGCTCAAGTAGCCATCCTTCCGAGGCCCGGTCATGCTTTCCGGAAGCTGATCCACGATCATTCCTTCTGAGGGTGGTCCCGACTCTTCGTGAGTTAGGCTCAAGTAGCCAGCCTTCCGAGGCCTGGTCATGCTTTCCGAAGCTGATCACGGATCATTCCTTCTGAGGATGATCCCGACTTTACGTAAGTCGGCTCGGGGTAGCCAGGTCATGCTAAGCTAATCACGGATCATTCCTTCCGAGGATGATCCCGGATCACTCCTTCCGAGGATGATCCCGACTTTCCGAAGTCAGGCTCCCGTAGCCATCTTTCTAAGGCAGCATTCGGATCGAACAACAGAATTAATCAATAAAATAACTCAAGGATCAGGTTGCATCGAAGACTATTTATCGAAGTTCAAAGATTTTCTATAAATCATCATCTCAAGGTATCTGATCAGGTATTAAAGTTTCTAATCAAATATTTTCTCTTCAGAAGTATTTTAGGCAGGAAATCAATGAAAAATACAAAGTTTGATCGAGAGATATATACATCTAATCAATTATGAGTTGGTCGAGAAGATGATAGCCACATTACAAAAGATACTATTTCACAAAGCCGAAAAAGAGCAAAAGAAAGGAAGAAAATTTCATTAATATAAAAGATTGACAAGTTCGAAAACCTCGTATGCAGAGGAGGTAAACAAAGAGGAAAAAGGTAAGTTCATAAACAAAAAGAGTATATTCTTTAAACTTGTGATTTTGCAGACGGATCAACATCTACAACATAACCAGATGGATCAACATCAGTAGTATCATTAGCAGCAGTCTTTTTATCATCTTGAACAGGTGAGTTATCATCATCATTGTTATCTGAATCACTGGCAGAATGGTCTTGGCCAGAACTAGAAAACTCACGAATATCATTGTCGGAATCATCTTCTGATGAGAAATCAGAGTTGAGGTATCTCAAGTTCCTAAGGTCAAAAAAGGTTCTGGATGGGAGAAATTCTGGAGATAACAGTTTGAAATCTAAATCAGGATGAATCTTGAGGATTTCTGAAAAAATTTGATCAGAGCAATCCTTTACCATATTCTTGCAAAATCCGAGGAAAGTTGGATTATCTCCAACTTCCTTCACTGAGGAGGTAACTGAATTTAAGACTATCTGATTTTCACTTTGTATTCTTTTCTTCTCAACTTCAAATTGTCTCCTCTCTGCTTCTAAATCTTCATGCAGTAAAGTTTTGAATTTTAAAGTTTCATCCAGGAGAACATGAAGACTTTCCTTCTCTTTAGAAACCAAACTAAGAGAAGCATCAAGATTATCTCTTTCTGTTGTCATTTCACTGAGTCTCAATCCCAAACCATCATTTTTATCCTCTAAGGCAGACTTCTCCTGTAAAATTTAGTTGAAAGCTTTTACATGGTATTCTTGAGCCAACTCTAAAGTTGTATTCAGCTTTTCAATCTCATTGAACTTTTCCTGAAGTTCATTCTTTTCTTTCTCAATACTTTGTGACCAGACCAAAGCTCTGGTTAGCTTTCCTTTAAAATCCTCTCTTTCATCTGTGGCAATCCTGGCCCTGTCAAGGGCATCATTCTTTAACATTTCGAGCTGAAGGAGCTCATTCCTATAATTCAAAACAGCATCTCTCAACATAGAAATCTCTTCCTGCAATTCAGCACAATGGTCAGAGCAAAGTTCATAGTCAGTGTGTAAGCTATCAAGATCATTCACCAAATCAATCTCTCCGAACTCAAGATCCGTTAATTTTCTCTCTGAAGAGTCCAATTTTCTTCGAAGATCTTGTACCTCATTGACCAGTTCGAAATTCCTTTTGATCAGTTCATCATTTTCCTGGGACAAAGTTTTTTCTCTCTCCAACTCTTCAGAAAATGCATTGAAGGCAGCCCCAAAACATCTGTAGATCAACCAATATAATATATTAAAAATAATATAAATAATTAGATCAATAGTAAATTAATTCTAAATAAAAGAATGGGAAGAAGGTCTATTTCTTACCCCCACCCATGTGAATAAAGATCAGAGTCAGACATTCGAGTAGTTTCCTTCTTGTCACGGGGGATTTTGCCCTTTGTGCCCCATTCTCTGGCAGCCTCCCAATTACGGCTGGCCATATGATTTTCTTTTAAAAACCACTCGGGGTAGAAGGATTTCCCGAGTCGGCAATGCTCATGGTGTCATCAGGCTGGTCAGTGATTGGTTGGAGGTTAGCTATCTCGAGAATGTTCTCAGAATTTACATTTACGACAGCATCATTTGAGCCAGTCTGCATGATGATATTTTCTTGATCTTCATGACCATTCTGAGGATCAACTATCATAAGAGCTTCAGGTGGGGCAACATTATTCTCTGGTGGAACAACTTCATGAATTTCTTCGGGAGGGAGAATATTCTGGTTATTTTCCTCCAAGGGAGGAGCATCTTCATCATTTTCTTCAAAAGGGGGAACATTGGTATCTGGGGCAACAACATCCAACATAGGGATGGATAGAGGTAAAACAGAAACGGAGGGTTCATTTGCATGATCCTTGGCAGAAACGTCCAAGGGAGAGACAGACACATCAACATTATCACACAATTGGTCAGCTATTTCCTCAATAATATCACCTGCAACATGTATTAATATGTCTTCAACAATTCTCTTCAGATGATCAGAAGAATAGTCAAAAAAGTCCTTACCTCGATCTTCATCCTCAACCGTCTTTTCTGGGAAGATGGAAGTATCGTGGGGTAAATCAGCTGGTGTGTGTGACAGTAAGCTTTCTCTATTTTCTTCAGCATCAGCCTCGGTGGCAGCAGGAATTTCTTCATGTGGAATATTTTCTTCAGTGGGGACTTCTGTAGGGGCAGTATGGAATTCTTTTCTTTTCTTCTTCTTCTTCTTTAAGCCAGACGAACCCTGGTCAGAAATTGGACCTGTGGACCTAAGTCTGCATCTCAGTGTATTGGAAGTTCTGGAGGTCCTCATCTTGGGACCAGGGATCTTACTTGCAACAGTTTTCACAATTTGAACATCGATATTTTCTCTGGCGGTATCTTCTGGAGCCTGGATGGTTTTTTCTCGACCAGGGGAATCTTTTTCAACAGTTTTTCTTTTTGAAGTGTGACAGGCAGTATGTTTCCTTTTCTTGGAGGGTTTGGTAACCCTAGAGTCGGATTTCTTTTCTTCTGAAACAATTCTTCGAAGATCAGCAGCACTAGGGACCGGACGAGCAACTATTTCTGATGATAAAAGTATATGATGATGAATAGAGATTACAAAAAAGAGAGGAAGTAAGGGGAAAGGAAAGAAAGATATACAGTTGTTACTATTTTTACCTGGAAAAAGGCCGTGACTAATGAGACCTGCATCTGTTTTCAACTTGGCTGCATCTATTGGAGTTCCGGTGGGAATCATACTCCATGTTACTCGGTCATATTCAGTAAGTTTGGGACGCACTTTCAGAGGAGATAAGGATTCCAAGGAATGTAAGCACCATCGAGACCGAAAGTTTGGATTTGGAATGGCACGAAGAAATACTTTTCCCGCCATTGCTTGTTGTCGTGGGGAATGGAGGAATCAATGAAAATTTTGGAATCTCTTCCCGGTTCATTCACAATGCAGGTTTCTTCTAGCAAAATGAAGGTATCCGCGTTCGCGAGATACTTTCAGGGTGTAGTAATTTCTGAAAAGATCAACAGATGGGGTACGATTCATTTGGAGGATAAAAGCAAAAAAATAGTAAACTAGTCTCCAACTGTTTGGAGTAAGTTGAGAAGGGCAGATATGATAGTAGTCCAATAAAGATTGAACTATGGGGATTAGGGGGATTTTAAAGCCTGAGTCAAGATGATCAAGGTAAATGGTGATAACTTCCAGGGTCAACCGAGTAGGGACAATCGAAGGAGTGAGGAACCCATATTCTAGCATCGGAAGGGAAGTGGTAACTTTCCAAATAAGAGTCCAGATGGGACTTCTTTATTTTGGTGGGATACCACTCAGGACCAACATACTTTGGGTCCATTTTCTCTCTGAACATATTGACAAGAGTATAAATAAGGATGGCTTCATCATGAGCATATGGAACAGGTTTCCAGTCTAAAGGATTATGCTGAGAAGAGGAAATACCAGATACGTCTTTCATCCGCTCGTCGTTTTGAGGTATATCAGGTTGAGCAGAGGTACTGGGTATTGAAGGGTTGGAAGCAAAATCCATGGCGGAGACAAGAAAGAAAGAAGAAGAAAACTTGAAAGATAAAATCTGAAAAGGAGTGATAAAGGAAATGGCAGATAGGTATGTTTTATGTTCACGAAGAAGGAGAGCAGAGTACGGAAAGGAGCAGGTGACAGTTGACAGATATATATAAAGAATGAGAGAAGATTTCTTGAAAGGAGGGGAAAATGCACAATGGTCCAAAATCAATGGTCATTACCTTTCGTAACCGACGCGTGGATCAATCGGTGAACGTATGAAAACTGCAGTTGAAAAGAATGAGGATGATGTGTGAGAAGATAAGGGAACAGTATGATGGTAATACATGGGAAAAAGACGAAATTAATGATCAAGCGGCGATAACGTTAAGGAAGATGGAAAGTTATATTTGAAAATTCACAAAAAGTCTGACAGGAAAGTGATTTCGGCCAGCTTTAAGATAATTTGGGGGCTGAGTACAGTAATATAATGATTACGTAAGGCAATTCAAATATTATATTCAACCATTGCAGAGGACATAATTTCATAAGGGACATGGTCATAAATCGACTTTCAAGTTAATGATGATATGGTGACTTGGCATCAAAGTTTTGAAGAAATCAAGGATTATCTAGGGAAAAGTGTAATGGCTGAGCAGGGAATACTGTATGATTTTGACAGAAAGGATTAAACCTACTGATCAGAGTCTCATATAAGTTCAACTTGATCAGTAGGCTTGAGGGCTTATGTTGTGACTAAAATATCCACTGCCGATTCATACCGGCCAAACCAATCTTAGCCGGGTTCGATTGAGAGATAAAGGAAGGATGATCAACGACGTCCAAAGAGGAGAGATGATCCGATGGCTGTGATTGAAAAAGTGTTATAAGCGGGAAAGCTAGTATAAAAGCGAGGGAAGATTCGTAACAAGGTAAGTCTCTAGAATCAACCAAACTCTAAGCTCACTCTGATTGAACTCCATTACAAACACTTTAGAAGCTCCAGAGAGCTCTGAAAACATCATCTTCACCATACTGACTAGATCATTGGAGACGAGACACCGATCAAGACGATCGTCTCCGTTTCTTACTGATATTCTGTTTCTTTCAGGAGTGAGAGGTTGATCGATCGAAGAGAAAACCAGATCGAATCAGATCTGAAGAGTTCGATGCGGAAAACTACGGTTCAAGGCGATCGGCAAAAATAGCACCAACACATGGTTATTCCATGGAGTATGAGTCGGTGCTTCAGATATGGGGTTTCTCCCCGAGTAAGTCTTTGTTTTTATTGCTTTTCCTTCATACATGCTGTGCTGACCTGATTATATCTTCTTTGTTTTGCAGTGAGCCATAATATTTCTGAGGATGATCTGTTGGCAATGGCTCTTGGGAAGATGGACGAGGCAAAAAGGAGAAAGCCTGTGCCTGCCAATAAACCTTCTTCTTCGGGAGTGTTGAAAGCAAAAACTCCCGCACAAGTTTCTGTACCAACAAAGATTGCTCCCCCCACGAGCCGGCCTTCTTTGGAGCCTATTACAGTCAGGACTAAGAAGAGTCCAAAGAAGAAAGCTCCTGCCTCGGGAGCTGGAAAACGAAAGGCAGATGGGATTCCTCGTCTTCCTAAGAGGGTTCGAATTGACGAACCTACCCGGGAGGTTGTGCCCTCTTCTTCAGCTGGCGATCCCAGTTTTAACACTGTTTTTAGTGATTCTGGGTATGCCGAGCAATGGCTGAATCAGGCCACAAATGATGCCGACCAGGTGTATTTGCAGAATCTCCCGAATAGGGAGTTTTTTTAAGGAGGGATTCAGGTAATTCCTTCTCTAATTCTTCTTTTCCTCCCGATCCCCTACTTTTGTTTATATCTAACATTTCTTCTTCAGCTATGTTGCTAGGGCCGTCCACATATTTTCTGAGTCTCTTCAAAGGGCACGGGACCAAGCTAATCAGTTAGCAATGGCCGAGCAGCTCCATGGGGAGTCGAACATTCGGGCCCGTGCTGCCATTACTCAGAAAGAAGAGGCAGAGAAAAAGTTGAAGGAGGCCAAGTTCAAGAAGGAGAGGGATGACTTTTCCAAAAGCAAGGGTAAATATAAAGGGAAAGCCAGTGATTTTGAGAAGAAGCTCGGGAAAGTTACCGAAGACTTGAGGGCATCTAAGGCCCTCTTGGTGGTTGAGAACGCCCAGTTGAAGGATGAGTTGGCAGAGCTGAAAGCCTCTAGGGCACGGATCTTCAGGCGGGACGTTCTCGAGAAATATTTTGAGACCGAGGAGTTCGGAAAACTCTCTCTGGCCATTGCTACTCCCGCCTTCAAGAGGGGATTACGTGTAGCTTTCAAGAAGGTGTTAGAGCAGACTGAAATTCCGCGTCCTACGGACTTGAGTTTACTTTTGGATCCTCTGATATACGACGAGCTCAAGAAACCCCAACCGGATGATCTTCCCGAACTCGAGAATTCTTCCCCTTTCCTGTTGCTACTGATTATATCGATCCCAATCCCCAACCTCCTCCCAAGGGAGAAGTGGAAGAGGAGAAGGATAAAGAGAAAGAAGATTCAAGGGCTCAAGAAGAGGCCGGAGATTTTAAAGGTGACGATCCTGAGAGGACTTTCGTCGAGGAGGAAGGCAATGGCTCCCCAACTGATACTACTGTTGATGTACAGGAGTCCCTTGAAGGTGTGGTCGAGCCTGCCACATAAGAGAATCTTCCCGGGAGTCCCTCCATGAAGAACGATTGAAGACCTTCCAGCCTTTATCTCTTAATCTTTTTATGTAACTCTTTTTACTCCCGAACAATGTAACCATTTGATGAATGAATCAATAATTTTGCTGTTACAGCGTTGGTTATTTGTTGCATCTTTTTAACTGAATTAGTGCAAATAGACAAACTGGAAGGACCCGAATGAATGTTATCTTTTAAGAAAAGATGTAAGTCCTTGTAAAAGGCGCAAAGAGACAAACGGGAAGGACCCGAATGAATGTTATCTTTTAAGAAAAGATGTAAGTCCTTGTAAAAGGCGCAAGTGTAAACGGGATAGACCCGAATTTATTGTATCTTTTAAGAAAAAGATGTAAGTCCTTGTAAAAAGCGCAAAGAATCAAATGGGAAGGACCCGAATGAATGTTATCTTTTATGAAAAAGATGTAAGTCCTTGTAAGGGCTATTGGTAGAACTTTATTAAATTGGTGGAATTCCAAGAACGACCGATCGGTTTTCTAGTTTCTATGTCTTTTAGTCGGTATGATCCCGGCCTTGTTTCTTTGTCTACCAGGTAAGGTCCTTCCCATGTTGGAGTTAACTTTCCTTGATTCCTGGGATCTGAAGCCCCAGTCCATCTTAACACTAGATCTCCCGATCGGTATCTTCGGCCTTTGACCCGAGAGTTGTAGTGTTGTGCTGCTCTTTTTTGATACAGCTGATTCTTTTGTTGTGCCCTTGTTCGGACTTCTTGCAAAAGGTCTAGGTTCTCTCTTAGGCCCTGGTCATTCTAGCTTTCATCAAAAATGTCGTATCGTAACGATCCAACCAACACCTCTACAAGAGCTAAGGCTTCAGTTCCATAAGCCAAGCAAAAAGGAGTTTCTCCAGTCGGGGTTCGCACCGTAGTTCTGTACGACCACAGGACACTCAAGAGTTCCTCGACCCACATTGCCCGATTATCCTCCAATCTGTTCTTGATCCCATCAAGAAGTGTCCTGTTGGTGACTTCTACTTGACCATTGCTCTGAGGGTAGGCAACTGAGGCGAATCGATGTTCTATGTGGTATCGCATACAGAAGGATTTGAATCCTGCTCCTTCAAACTGTTTTCCATTGTTCGTCACCAGGATCCGAGGTATCCTGAACCTGTATATAACCTTTTCTTTGAAAAAACTTTCCATCTGTTTTTCTGTAATGGAGGATAATGGTTCAGCTTCGACCCATTTTGTGAAGTAGTCTATTGCAACCACCATGTATTCTCGATTCCTTGGAGCCTTCGGTAATTTCCCGACTAAGTCCATTCCCTACATTGCAAATGGCGTCAGGTTTGAGACAAACATCATGGGAACTGCTGGTAACTTCGGGACATTAGCATGTTTTTGGCATTGTTCACATTTGCGAACATACTCAATTGCGTCCATTTGCACAGTAGGCCAGAATATGCCCGAGCGTAATACTTTTTGTGCCAACGCCTTTCCGCCCATATGTGCGCCACAAATGCCCTCGTAAATTTCAGCCAGGGCATAGTGTGCTCGGGATGGCCCGACACATCTCAACAAAGGTTCTGTGAACGATCTTTTATACAGTTGATCCCCGATAATGGTGAGCCGAGCCTCCTGATTCTTGATTCTTTTGGCTTCCTTCGGATTCGTCGGGAGAGCATCATCCCGAATGTATTCTATCAGAGGTGTTGTCCAGTCGGGTTCATTACTGATGTCAAATGTTTCTACTTCCTGGATACTCGGGCTGCTTAGTTCTTCAATATAAACTGCCGAGTCCAAGTTTTTGTAGTTTGCCAAGGATAGCCGGGAAAGTTCATCTGCCTTTTCATTCTCCTTCCTGGGTATCTATTGGTAAGTTACTCGATCGAAGTAAGCTTGGCATTGCTCGACCTTAGCCAAATATTTAGCCATTCTTTCATCCTTCGCATTGTACTCTCCCTTGATTTGATTAACAACAAGTAGGGAATCACTTCGTATTTCTAATTCACAAACCTTGAGCGCTCGAGCCACTCGTAATCCTGCTATGACAACTTCATACTCAGCTTCATTATTTGAAGCCGGGAAGTTAAATCTCAGTGCATAATTTATGGTGAAGTTTTCAGGACTGCTGAGCGTCAAGCCTGCTCCCGATCCTGAAGTACTACTTAAGCCATCAACATGTAGGATCCACAAGTTTGATGCTTCAGTTGTGTCCGCCTGATTCTTCCTTTGGGGTAAAGTGCTTTCCACAATGAAGTCGGCTAGTACCTGAGCTTTTATTGCCGTCCTCGGTTTGAACTCGATCTGATATTCGCTAAGCTTCACCGACCATCCGACCATCCTTCCTGCCACATCAGGCCTTTGAAGTATTTTCTTTAATGGAAAATTGGTCGGGACAGTTATCGGGTGTGCCTGAAAATAGGGCCTTAGTTTTCGGGACGCCACAAGAAGCGCTAATGCCTGCTTATCCACGTCCGGGCATTGCTTCTCCACATCTATCAGTACATGACTTACATAATAGACCGGGTTCTGGATTGTATCGCCTCTGACCAACACCGCACTAACCGCCGTTAGTGAAATCACAAGATAAACTGTGAGAGTTTCCGCGGTTATGGGCAGTGCCAAGACGGGTGTTGTCCCAAGAGACATTTTGAGTTGATCAAAAGCCTGCTGGCATTCCCAAGTCCATGTGATTGCTCCCGAACTTGATGTGGTTTTCAACGCCTTGAAAAAAGAATTACACTTTTCTCCTGCCCGGGATATAAGCCGGTTTAAAGCGGCTACCCTCCAGGTTAAACAATGGATTTCCTTTACTGTAACGGGTGGCGCCATCTCGATCAGTGCTTGAATCTTTTCTGGGTTGGCCTCTATTCCTCTCTGAGAAACCATGAACCCAAGGAACTTTCCCAAAGAAACTCCGAAGGCGCATTTTTCAGGGTTCAGGCGCATTTGGTACGTTCTAAGCACATTGAACGTTTCTTCTAAGTCAGCCAAATGCCTTGCCCAAACCAAACTCTTCACGAGCATGTCATCAACGTAAACCTCCATGTTCCTCCTGATCTGGTGTTGGAAAATTTTATTGACAGCTCTCTGGTATGTGGCCCCTGCATTTTTCAAACCGAAAGGCATCACTCGGTAGTAGTAACTTTCCCAATCTATCATGAATGAAGTATGTTTCTCGTCCTCTCGACTCATCAAGATCTGATTGTACCCCAAAAAAGTGTCCATGAAGCTAAGGATTTCGTGCCCAGCGGTTGCATCGATCAGAAGATCAATCCTCGGGAGGGGGTAACAATCTTTTGGGCAGGCTTTTTCAAGTCTATGTAGTCGGTACACATTCTCTATTTCCCATTTGCCTTTTTGACCATTACAACATTGGCCAGCTAGGTTGGGCATTCAATTGGTTTTATAAAACCCGACTGCTCCAATTTTTCAACTTTGATCCTGATCACTTCATGCTTTTCTATCGCGAAGTTCCTTCGTCTTTGGATGACCGGGGTAGCATCCTTCTGTATCCAGAGTTTGTGTTCTGCTACCCGCCTGTCTATCCCGGCATGTCACTTGCCGACCATGCAAAGGTATCTGCATTATCACACAAGAACTGAGTAAGCTCTTTTTTGAAGCTTTCCGGTTACTCCGAGCCGATGAACATTCCTCTGTCTGGAAGGGATTGACTGAGTTGTATCCTTTCTAGTTTTTCTACGGGCTCCGCCCGCTGCATGTTTTCCTCGTCCCAATCATCTCGAACCTCAATATTCAGAGCAGTTCCCGAACTTTCTGGCCTACGCTTTTCCTTCAAGTAATTGGTGTAGCATTGTCGGGAAGCTGATTGATCTGAACAGCATTCCCCTACTCCAGCCTCAGTCGGGAACTTTAACTTCATGTGCCTAGGAGATACGACTGCCTCAAGCGCATTGAGTGTTGGACGTCCCAGGATCAGTGTCACATCCTCCCAGCCGGTACCCTATCTGGCATACCCGAGAGTGTGATCCACAGCCCGAAGATCAGCTATCGAGTAATCAACCTCCCACATAAACAATAACATAATCATGAACAATAATAATAAAAATGCGAAAGATAAACCATAGATCCAAATAAGAAAAGAATGAATCATATATAAATCAGAGTACTAAATATAATCAGAGTGTCTAAATCAGATAAGTAAAGTGAGGCGAAATCCCACTCTACAACCAGCGGAAAAGTAGTTCTAAAAGAGAATAAGCAGGATAGAATCTAATCCCAATAGCAGGTACAATAGGTAACTAAATTGTTCTCAATCTTATAGACAATATCCCTACAAGTATAAATCTCATAAACGGCACAAGGGCGCTTCCACTCTATGGTAGGACTAAGCATCGTATGGAGCATAACCACTCGCAGGATCTTCAGTGTAATTGTCGTAACCGCAATCACCTTCCTGGAGATATGCCTCTTCTCCTTGCGCTTCTTCATACGGGCCGTCATGATATTCAGAACCTGTAGAATAGTCTAACAAACATTGTACAATAAAGGAATGAGTTTCAAAGAAACTCAGTAAGGCAGTTAAATCCATAATAACATAAATGGCAGGATTTCAGAACAAACATAAATGCAATATGGTATGAGACAAACAATGAATGTATGAATCTAACTCTACATATGCTGGTCTCTATTGGCAGACATGCTTTAAGTCATAGCACCGTACTTCTTTAGGAAGGTCTCAATCACTCATCATCAGTTGGTAATGGGTCCGGCATCCCTCGGGACATTCCATGGCTGGGGGTATAGGTCACCACTCTCTCACATCACCATTGGTCTAAGTACCGGCGCATGTCAGGGTAAAGCCTAGCCAAATGCAAATCTTCTACTTAGTTACATCAAGTCAGATCCAGATACGTCCATTCCTCGTCCCTGACAATCCTTTCCGGTATCCTTCACACTAGAGTCCTCATAGTCCCTGACTACGGACTCACCAACCCTATTGGTCATCCACATATGGTAAACGGGAAGCTCTCACGTCCTCTCACGGGTTGGTTACCGGTCTTGAGCGCCCGTGAGCCCAAGTCTATCCATATGCAACCCTACCAATAAATGGCCCCCACAATGTGATTCCTGTCCTCTCACGGGTTGGTTACCGGTCTTGAGTGCCCATGAATCCCCATTGCTACCATGGGTCGTTCGGTCTCAATACCCCTCCGATTAGGGTCTGACATAACGGGACATCCTAGCCAAACACTACTAGACAGTCCTAAATATGTCATCCAACAGTTTAGGAAGGTGTCCGAGAGGGCATCTCCGGAAACATCCCATAATATTCCCGTAGTAGTCCAAGGACAGAAGTGTCAAAAGGACACCTCTCCTTTCCAAACCATACATAAGCATACACAAGCATCAATTCATAACATCACATATATGGTAACTTCATATATGGAAAGAAATCAATAATTACAATCAACTTGTATATAATCTGGTAAGTAAATCATACATGAGTCAATTCAATATAAATAAGTAATGCTACTGATATCAAGACAAGTACCACAAGAGTATAACATTATAAGAATCTAATTAAAGAAATAAATTAACAAGATTCAAATATAGAAACTAAGATATGCAATTTATGTTGTTAAAGAAGTAACCATCCTTACATTTTATAACTTGCAAAGGAATCCTAAGAAATCAAGTAAGATCTTGACAAACTTGAGAAGAAGGTCCTAAACAAGTGTATACAACATATTAGGAAAGATTCCTAACAGAAAAGATACCAAAACATCCAAAAGTGTAAAACCCAGCCCTAACCTTGACCCGGAAACCTTGTTATTTGTAGGTCCGATGACCCGGAGTAAAGTAAGAAGTCAGCTTTGGGCCATCCCAGTGGAGAACTTGGTGTCTGGCTTTGAATCCATGAAAGTTGATGATGAAGTTCTATTTATGGAAACTGAATCTTGATGAAGATCGGATTAGTTGATGGACTTGGAGTGCTCTCTATCTTGGTTTGAAGGCATTTCTACCTATTAGGTAAGTCACTTGACTTGTGTGCAAAACCCCTTTAGGATTGGATTTGATCTGGGCCTTCAATTCCCTGTTTTGGACTTCTTTGCCAGCATTGGTCGACTGATTGGTCGACTGGGCCAGTCGACCAATCCACTCGACCAATGAGTGTTGTCTTTGGCAATTAGGTTTTTCTTGCTCTATTTAAGTCCAATCTCGAGTCCACTTCGTATTTGCTGCCTCCAAACTCTTTGGAACGAACCAAAGACCTCTGCAAGTCATCTCCCTTGCATCCTTGGTGTTTTCTTGACGGATCTTCGTCGAAACTCTTCCTTTTGCATCAAAAGGTATGTCTACTCTCTCTTCTTCTCCTCCATCTTTGTTTTTCTTTCCTTTTTGAGTTGAGACAGTAGAAGAGATGCTGCATTCTCTGTTGCAAACATCTCTGAACATGTTCTCATGATCATCCTAAGGATTTGAGGCTAGAACAATGATCTTAACCATGATCATTGCAAGCTTTTGAAGGAATCATGATCAAACCATGATCTAATCTGTTAAACTTCTGATTTGAATTCCGATCTCTTTGGATCTTCTATATTGATCATGTTAGTAGTTAATTACTGTGTTTTCTTTCCATGATCCATGATCTATCAATCTCTAGTTGTTCTCTTCTACCATACTATGTGTTCTTCATGAAGCATGGTAGTTACATATATGGTAGGTTTTATTTCCTTATTTAGATTTATGCTTCTAAGCCTATTTCCTTGAAGATCTAAGTATGTTTTCATGATACCTTTACCTGAAGCAATGATCCATCCTCCTATTGTTCTTGTCTTTGATTTCTATTTCGAATTCATCAAGATCCATGGTTGATCTAATTATGGTAACTTTTTGTTTCCTAATTTGGATCTTGATGTCTTGATTTGATTGGTGTTTTGAGGTCCCCTATATGTTAGAATACTACTGATGTAGTTTACCCCTTGATTAGTACCCTTTTGAACCACCAAATTCGGATTTCATATCTTAAAACTCTGTTTTTTAGGCTTATCGTCTCGCATTGGTCGATTGATTGGTCGATCGGACCAATCGACCAATCCACTCGACCAATGAGTACAAAGCAACTCCAATTGGTCTGTGTTGGATGTTTTGGTATCTTTTCTGTTAGGGATCTTTCCTAATATGTTGTATATACTTGTTTAGGACCTTCTTCTCAAGTTTGCCAAGATCTTACTTGATTTCTTAGGATCCCTTTGCAAGTTATAAAAGGTAAGGATGGTTATTTCCTTAATTACATAGATAGCATGAATCTAGTTTCTATATTTGAATATCATTGACATGTTTCCTAAATTAGATTCTTACAATGATATACTACTGTTGTATAACTTTGATTACAGTAGCATTACTTGTTTATGATTAATTGATTCATGAATGATTTATTTACTAATTATATACAAGTTGATTGTACTTATTGATTTCTTTCCATATATGAAGTTACCATATATGTGATGATATGAATTGATGCATGTGTATGCTTAAGTATGGTTTGGAAAGGAGAGGTGTCCTTTTGACACTTCTGTCCTTGGACTACTACGGGAATATTATGGGATGTTTCCGGAGATGCCCTCTTGACACCTTCCTAAACTGTTGGATGACATATCTAGGATTGTCTAGTAGTGTTTGGCTAGGATGTCCTGTTATGTCAGACCCAAATCGGAGGGGTATTGAGACCGAACGACCCGTGGTAGCAATGGGGATTCATGGGCGCTCAAGACCGGTAACCAACCCGTGAGAGGACAGGAATCACATTGTGGGGGCCATTTATTGGTAGGGTTGCATATGGTTAGACTTGGGCTCACGGGCGCTCAAGACCGGTAACCAACCCGTGAGAGGACGTGAGAGCTTCCCGTTTACCATATGTGGATAACCAATAGGGTTGATGAGTCCGTAGTCGTGGGACTATGAGGACTCTAGTGTGAAGGATACCGAAAAGGATCGCCGGGGCGAGGAATGGACGTATCTCGGATCCGACTTGATGTAACTAAGTAGAAGACTTGCATATGGCTAGGTTTTACCCCGACATGCGCCAAGACTTATACCAAATGGTTGTGAGAGAGTGTGTTGACTTAACCCCCTACCATGGTTTGTCCCGAGGGATGAAGGACCCATTACCAATCGGCTGCTCAAGACCGGTGAAATGATCCGTGAGAGAATCCAAGATATCTTAAATGGTTGAGGATGTGAGTGGACTTTCCTAAAGAAGTACGGTGCTATGACTTAAAGCATGTCTGCCAATAGAGACCAGCATACATAGAGTTAGATTCATTCATTCATTGCTTGTCTCATATCATATTGCATTTATGTTTGTTTTGGAATCCTGCCATTTATGTTATTATGGATTTTAACTGCCTTACTGAGTTTCTTTGAAACTCATTCATTTATTGTACAATGTTTGTTAGACTATCCTGCAGGTACTGAATACTATGACGGTCCCTATGAAGAAGCGCAAGGCGAGGAGACATATCTCCAGGAAGGTGATTGCGGTTACCACAATTACACTGAAGATCCCGCGAGTGGTTATGCTCCGTACGATGCTTAGTCCGACCATTGAGTGGAAGCGTCCTTGTGCCATTTATGAGATTTACACTTATAAGGATGTTGTCTATAAAGTGGAGAACAATTTAGTTACCCAATGTACTTGCTACTGGGATTAGATTTTGTCTAGTTTATTCTTTTTAGAGCTACTTTTCCGCTGGTTGTAGAGTGGGATTTTTGCCTCACTTTACTTATCTGTTTGATACTCTGATTATAACTATCTTTCTGATTTATTTATGATTCATTCTTCCCTTATTGGATCTATGGTTTATCTTCCGCACTTTTATTATGATTGTTCATGATTATGTTATTGTTTATGTGGGAGGTTGATCACTCGATACCTGATCTTCGGGCTGTGGATCACACTCTCGGGTATGCCAGATAGGGTACCGGCTGGGAGGACGTGACAAAAAGAGACCAATTCTGGAGTTGCTGTACTCATTGGTCGATTGGATTGGTCTACTGCCCCAGTCGACCAATCAATCGACCAATGCAGACAGTAGCCTATAAAATCAGAGTTTTAAGATATAAAATCTGAATTTGGTGGTTCAAAAGGGCACTAATCAAGGGGTAAACTACATTAGTAGTATCCTAACATATAGGGGACCTCAAAACACTTATCAAATCAAGTCTTCAAGAAGAGAGTGTAGACATACCTTTGATGCAAAAGGAAGAGTTTTGACGAAGATCCGTCAAGAAAACACCAAGGATGCAAGGGAGATGACGAGGGGGGGGGAGGGGGGGGGGGGGGGGGGGGGGGGAAGGGGGGGGGGGGAGGGGGGGAGGGGGGGTGGGGTAGGGGGGAAGAGAGAGGCCGGGACCCCCCGTTTTGGGGTCGGGTTTTGTTTAATGTTGACTTTGAAGTTTGACCGTGATTTCAGTTTTACTATCTTTGAAAATCTTAGGAAGATGTCTTTGTGGGCCATCTCAGTAGAAGATATGGTGTTTGACCCAAAACCCATGGATATTGATGATGGTGTTTCCTTATGGAAAGCTTACTTGATTTGGTGTTGAACTATTTATTTGTGAAGAAGAACTTGGTTGATGGACCTAAAGCTTAGTTGGATCTGGTTTGAAGACTTACCTCCATACTAGGTAAGTAGTACGATGTATTGAAAGAAGCCCATCCAAAAATATTGAAGTTTAGCCCATTAAATCCCTATTTTTGAATAAGTCGTCCTGTAGCAGTGGCATTTTGGTAAATATCTGTTTTGAAGGTTTTCAAAAGCTTTATTTCTTTTAATTTCGTGGTAAACTATTCCCACCATGTTTCTAAACCTCTTGATAGCATGGGATCGACCTTTGAACTTCCTCTTTGGCAACCAATCAACCAACAGGGTCAGTTTGGTCAGTTCGGTGAAACCCTAGTAACTCTTGAACTCTTTGTGCTATTTAAAAGGGGGAACTCCATGTGTTTCACTCTCAATCTGTTTCTAAGCCTTGGGAGAACGTGGGAAGATCCCTAGATCCTCTCCTTTGAAGCCAAGAAAGATCCTCAAGTATCTGTTCAGGTTTCTTCACGGTTTGTCTTCTAAAAGGTTGGTATTCAATTCGCTTCTTCTTTAATTCATTCTTTCTTCTCTACTTCTGATTTTCTGATCATGAGAAGGGTATTACACTACTGTAATGACCTCTTCTTTAATTCTTTTAACCCTAAAGTGAATCCCCTAATTCACTCTATGATCTTGAAGCCATATGGCGATGATCCTTGAATTTGATTCCACCAAAGCTCTTAATGATACTTTCCCTAATTTCCTACATATCTTTATTATTGTGGGGAAGGTCTCATATTATTACCATGACCTTCCCTTGTGTCCTCATGATTGAGGAGTTGATCCTTGTTTTTCCTTGGAACAATTGGCAACCCTTTTATTTTCTATTAATTCATTGGACTCTCCCCAAAACCTTTCTTGATTGTAAATTCCTTACCCTAAGGGTGAATCTTTATTCTCCCTAGTCTTTTCGTGGGATACACGGATTCTTGTTAGTAAATCCCTAATTGTATGATTTGAATTTGTTTCCCTTCACTTTAATTGAGAACCTTATTTTCTCTCATTAGTAGACCCTTCCTAATTCCATTCTTTATTTTGAAATACTAACGAGATGTTCCTTTATCTATCTTGGGTTGTTTTTATGAGAATTAATTATGGGTAACTCTCATGGGAGGTAACCAACTCTCATGAGAGGTAACCATATATGAAACCCTATTGTTCTTTTATTTGTTGGAAATTTCCCAACACTTTTTCAGATTGTGCATTCTTTGTTTCTCTTTCCCTTGGGTGATATTTGTGTTAACCTAAACTTGATCACTATATTTTCTTCATGATCCATGTTTCACCTAATTAGGATTTCTAATTATTCTTTCTTCGTTCTTGTTCTTGTTTGAGATCAGGAAAAAGATGATGCATCCTTGCAACCATCTATTCCATGATCTCATTCTATTCTTTGAGATCTATGATCATCATCATGATCTTAACCCTAGCTAATAGATTCTTGAAACCTTAACCCTAATCCTTGAATGATCTTTCTGGAAACCTCTTGTAACCTTCCATGTGCGGGAAACCTCATGAGTAATGTTTCTGTTAACATAAACTAGATTTCCTATGATTTCTTGCTATTTTCTTGATAACAATCATTCCCTCTCTTTCCGTGATCATAACCTTTTCATGAGCCATATGTTATGATGAAACCCTAACCCCTTTATTACAAACCTATTATGATTGATTTTTTCGGACTATGATCTCCCCCATGTCTTCATTTGGGTTTGGTTGTACTTGGTCTTCAACCCCATGAGCAAAGCACCCTTGTATAGCAATATACTTGGGGGCGGTTACTAGTGGCGGTTGATTAAACCAAGCGACCGCCTTAAGCGACCGCCCGGTTCTGCTTGCGGGAAAATGCCCTCTTTTGCCCCCTGTTCGTTATAAATAGCATCCCTCGCCCTATTAACGCATTATTATGTTCGGGATTGCTATTTTGGGCGATTAGGCGGCAGTGGAATCGTGCGGGATTCAACTCTGAAGTGCTGTTAATGATATAAAACCTTTTCTCTTTTATTCTTGGTGATTCTGATTAAGGTAATGAATCTCCATCTGCAATTCTCTTCTTTTTAACCTCTGATTGATATGAACCCATCCCCTTTTTGTTGGTGGTTACCCAATTGATTTGTTGTATCTCCCTTTTCAATGTTCTTGATGAGATCCTGTCCAGAAACGAATCCCCGCATTTGTTTAATGGATGGATCCCATCAAGGGGAATGATTTGGGTAATAAATCTTTGTTAATTTTAGGGTTTCTTGTTACCCCCTTGTTCTAGACTTATTAAGCTTGAATTTCGGACTAAGATCATCCCAAAACGGATTGAAATCGGATGATAAAAAGTCTGATTTTCGGAGTTGGAAACTGTCTGAAACAGGGGCGGTCGCTTGTGGAGGTCGCTTAACTTAAGCAACCGCCACAAGCAACCGGCTGGTTTCCAGTAACTGTGTAGGTTTGATTTTTGAATTGTTTTGACTCTTGACTCTTATACATTCTTGTAACCCTATGCCTAGGTGTTCTCTGTTTCAAATAAAAGTCTTATAATAGTTTTTGGATTGCAAGTTAGAGGACTTCTACTAAATTACAGGTAAGGACATGCATTCTTATTTATATGCAATTACATATACATGATGATTCAGCTGTTCTATTTACTATTCTTTGATCATGTAACTTGCTGTAATTGTATAAAGCATGTGAATCTTATTGTATACTTGCTGTTAGTGGTGTTCTTTGATGTACTTCATCTTTTATGATATTGCACAACTGTTCATGGTATGATAAAGAGTGATTGTAGTGTAGTTGTGATGGAAGGGGTATTCCTTTGGGATATCTTGGCTTGGGATATCGAAGGTCAGGAATGGGACACATGCCCGCCGATGTCTCCAAAGACTATCATGATTACTTGATGACATACTTAGGGAGTCTAGAATTGCATGGCTAGGTACCCCACATGCTATTACCCTTTCGGCAGGGAATTGAAGCCGGGTGACCCGTGACAATGGTGACGTGACTATGTTTCATCCAACAGCGGTAACCAGTCCGTGCGGAGACTCAGTGGTCCACTATTGGTCATGTAATGGTAGGGTTGCATATGTTAGGGTTGGGCTCATGGACGTCCAAGGAGCGGACCGGGTGTCGCGAGGAGTCATGAGAGCATCCGCCCCAATAATATGTGGATGACCATAGGGTTAAGGAGTGGAGTCCAACAGAGGTAGCCAGTCCGTGAGGATTCTCACTCCTAGGTTGTGAAGGATACTGAACCGAGTTGGTTGGTGCCATAGGGGAAGTATCTGGACTTCATATAGTATGTTACCATTATGACCTTGCATTGGATTAGAAACCCCGACATGCGCCAGTACTCATTGCCAATGGTCGTGGTGAGAGAGTGTTGACTTAACCCCCAGCCACGGTTTTGAGAGCCGGTGTGGACTTACCCCTTTGCCCAGGATCCCTACAGAGGTAACCAGCCCTTGCCGGATCGAGTGATGAGACTTACCCAAAGGAGGGCTGGTGTATATCTTAAAGCATGTCAGCCATTAGAGACTTGCATAGTTAGATCTTAGTAGCATTCATATTTCTGCATATCATCCATATCATTTCATATGTGCATTCGTGGATTGTATTGACATATATATGAGAATTGCTTGTTCCTTACGAGTTCGTTGGAACTCATTCCTTTCATTGTATGTATTATATAAACTGTACAGATGGTTGCACAACGTCGGAAGTTGGAGATGATTCGTATGAAAGAGCCTTCTCGTTTGAAGCCGATGTGGCACAAACAAGGATACATGGACTTGCAGAGCATGAAGCCTCCTGAAGATGAAGATTATTTAGTTATTCTTTTTGCTTCCGCTGAACTCGATATTACATTTGATTCTTGATTCTTTCCTTTGATTATTTCTTGGATATTTATTGGAGTATTTGGACTCCTGTAACTCTTTTTATTAATTATTGCACTTTTCTTGCTCTTGATTATCTGTATTTGTATTTATTATTATTGATAGACTAAAACCATGGATCCCGGGGGGGGGGCGCGCGGGGGGGGGGGGCGGGGGGGGGGGGGGGGGGCCGGGCGAACCCACCCCAACAAAAAACAACCAAGCAACCCGGCCCACGGCCCCCCGGGGGGGGGCCCCGTTCTGGGCCGGCCCCCCCCACAAAAAAGGGGGGGGGGGGGGGGGGGGGGGGGGGAAAACACAGGTGTGCCGCCACCCCCCCCCCCAGAAATAACCCCCCCGGGGCACCGGGGGGGCTCCCCGCCCTAACCAAGGGCCCCCCCCCCGCCCGGGGGGGCCCAATGAGGGGGGGAGGGGGGGAGGAAAACCACCCCCATCCGTTGAGGGGGGGGGGGGGGGGGGGGGGGGGGGGGGGGGGGGGGGGGGGGGGGGCGGGGGGGGATTAGGTCAACAGATGACCCCATGTCAACCAATACTCGGTGAACTTCCCGGTTTGCTATTTTAACCTTGACTATTACAGCATCATCATGAGGTGCTATAACTCCCTCCAAATCTGCATCCGTGAAAGTTATGGGTTCCGGACAAGCTGAATTTTGCCTCTTTTTAGGCAAGTGTACTGCCCCCACGAACCGGGCCTTTTGCTTCGCCTTCCTAATTGATTCCACAGTTGGTCCTCCCATGATCACGTATACAAGTGTTTCTTCCCGATCCACCTTCTCCTTTCCCTTGTCTGCCTTTTTGACGGTTTTTTTTGGGCTAAGGGATCGGCCCCTCTTTTTTTATTCTGGTGAGTAGGTTCGGGATTTTCCCGATTCCCTCACATACTGGCCCAGTTTACCTTGTTGGATCAGCTTCTCTTTTTCTGACTTCAGAATTCGACACCCATCTGTGTGGTGGCCATAATCTTTGTGGAATCGACAGTACTTTGTCATATCCCGATCCTTTGGTGGTGCGCGTAGCTTCCCGGGCCACTTTAATGAACTCTTGTCCCGAATGTTCATCAGGATCTCTGATGGCTTGGTATTAAGAGGAGTGTAACTCACTCTTCCTTGGTCGCGCTTCCATTTGCTTTTTGATCCCTGATTTCTTTCATTCGGGGAACTTTTATCTGCATCCCAATCAGATCTTCTTTCCCGGTCAGCTTTTACCCTAGCGTTTATCACTTCATAAACGCTGGCTTGCTTCTGGCATTTGCGTAAGTGCGTAACAGCGTCCCATATGTTTTGGGTTAAAACCACTGGTTTGTCTGGTTGATGATGTGCCTCTTACATAAGGGAGTTTTTTTTCTTCCTAAATTCAGTAATACAAGTTTTCTACTTAATCACAAAAAATAATAATAATAATAATAATAATAATAATAATAATAATAATAATAATAATAATAATAATAATAATAATAATAATAATAATAATAATAATAATAATAATAATAATAATAATAATAATAATAATAATAATAATAATAATAATAATAATAATAATAATAATAATAATAATAATAATAATAATAATAATAATAATAATAATAATAATAATAATAATAATAATAATAATAATAATAATAATAATAATAATAATAATAATAATAATAATAATAATAATAATAATAATAATAATAATAATAATAATAATAATAATAATAATAATAATAATAATAATAATAATAATAATAATAATAATAATAATAATAATAATAATAATAATAATAATAATAATAATAATAATAATAATAATAATAATAATAATAATAATAATAATAATAATAATAATAATAATAATAATAATAATAATAATAATAATAATAATAATAATAATAATAATAATAATAATAATAATAATAATAATAATAATAATAATAATAATAATAATAATAATAATAATAATAATAATAATAATAATAATAATAATAATAATAATAATAATAATAATAATAATAATAATAATAATAATAATAATAATAATAATAATAATAATAAAGGTGCCTCTACGTATGGGTATCTAACTGATATCGTAGAACGATGGTATGAGTTGAAAAAAAAAATCCAATTTGGGAAACTGATTGGTGCTAAAACTGAAGTCAAAACCAAACGGATTGATTTTAAAATTGATATCAAAACCATGCTTTCTGTAGGATCTAATGGTAGATAATTCTACCAAGTTGTCCTGAGCGAAAGACGTGCAGAAAGTTGTTGGTGCCTTAGCGAGCTCACTCAGATTTTGGAATGGTCATAAAACTGATGGTCAAATCGTTTTTTCCATAATCTTCAAGGTTAACACATCCAATGTCAAAAATCGAATTAGATGTATTAGATTTCACCTGCAAGACATAACAATGTTAGAGAAAAGGCATCACAAATTAATGGCATTGTTTGTTTGCAAGAGGAACTTCTCTGTGGTATATCTTGCATGGGAACAAAATATGCAGCTCAAAAGAAGGATCCAGATTGATTAATAAGCAAGGATTTAGAGTATGAAAACTCTTCTCATTCTTGATGAGGTCGGCGTTTGTACACAACTCGATGGCTTGGCTCATGCTCTCATTTGGTTTGGTTCTGGAAGCAAGATAATTGTAACAACTAGAGATTGAAGTGTGCTTGGCAAAGTTCCTAAAAGTTGTAGCAAGATAATTGAGCCTAGGGAATTGAATATGTAAGAGAGTCTTCGACTCTTTAGTTTGAATGCATTTTCAATGGACAAACCTCCTAATGATTATAAAGATCTTTCAGCTAATATTAAAGGCACTACAAGAGGGTTGCCCTTAGCTCTGGAGGTTTTGGGTGTTGTGATTTATCAATGATAGAAGGTAATAAAGAAGTATGTGAATCTAAACTTTAGATGTTAAAACAACTTCCTGATGATAGTGTTTATAAAAAGTTAAAGACAACTTTGATACTTTGCGTGACATCAAGAAATCCATGTATCTCGATGCTACATGTATTTCATAACATGAAATGTGGAAATCATAATTCCATATAGGAAGCTTGCGAGTTTAAGCCTATATGCCATTTGGAAAATCTGAAGATAATATCCCTCATAAGGTTTCAAAAGCCATATTATGGCAGGGGATGAGGAAGTGAAACTTTGTTGATACATGATCAAATTAGTTGATACGGAAGGAGAATTGAAACCTTATTGTATAATATCATTAAGTTCCCCTCTGAATGCGGAATTCACATTAGATTTTTCCACTCTTTGAGGGTCTCCTAGGTCGTACCATTTTCGATCACATTGAAACCATATTGTATAATATCATTTTTTATCCTTAACCATGGTGTTTTATACTTATATTCACAATATGGTACATTATAGTCTCAATACGAAAACGATATGTAAAACTGGTTGCATATAAAATTGAATAGTATAACATAACTTTGATGTATACGTGGTATATAACATTTTTATAGATGAAAGTAAAAACAATATTCACAACGAAAACAATTAAACAACATAAATATTTCGAAATTTAACTATGTCATAATAAAAGCTCATTAAAAAAATCATATCATACCATTTTTTAAATGATTTAGATTGATACATCTGGGAACCAAATTGACACCCTTAGATTAGGGCTTATCCGCTACTACGTGTTTTAGTACCATGATGCCCTTGTTGCCTGACACTTGGCAAGTGCAAAAGTATTCCTAAAATCCTAGTTCCTAATAATAAATTTATGTCCACACTGTTCCCCTCCCATTAACCCCTCATGGGACTTTCTCTTAGAGTCCAGATCAGCTCCCCCGACGGGGAGCAAAAAAAAAAATAGTGGAGGCCCACAGTGAAAAACACTTTTTGGAAAAAAATATATATATTTATTTTTTCACCCGTGGGTCCCACTGTGTTTTTGTGGTTAAGAAGCCGTTAGGGAGCACTTTGTGCTCTCCCGACGGGGAGATGATCCCGATCCTTTGGACTCCAATCCAAGGGTGAAAAAGCTGATGGAAACTGTTGATTTTTTCTAATTATGAAAGTGAGAATATTCTAAGCTATCAATATCATTTATTAGTCACCCAAAAAACGAAAATATAGCATTTATCAAATATGTCGTTGCTTTAACACGCTGATACGGAAGGTTTATATCCAACCGGGTATAACTCGGACTCATCATCAAGTCCGATCGGGACATCACATTGGCACATTTCCTTACTCCATCGGGTTACGCCCGAGTAGGGCTTCACACCCAAATGGGACATTACCGATTGAGTCGATCAAGACGCACATCACGCTCAACAAATAAGGCAGTCTTTCCCTATGAAGAAAGTCAACTCCGTCGATGATTGTGCTGGAACCAATAACAGGAAGGCGTGATCTCAGGAGAGATACCGGCCCTTGTCGGGCTAACTTACCAAATACATAAAAGGTAACACTTACACTATAAATGCACAGACATACCCCTTCGGTAAGCATCGAATACACTAAGTATAATCTTGTGTAGCTTTTGCATGAGACTTCACTCTATTCGTCATCTGACTTTGCCATTGAAGGCGGCTGCCCGGTACACAAACCGGCCCGCATCTAACCCTTTTTGCAGGACTCATCGTCCCGGATACGAGAGGAGGCTTAGTCGGATCCAGAAGTATAATTGATCCACATCAGTTTGGCGCCGTCTGTGGGAACGACAAAGCTTTGAGGTCATGGTGAGACGAGTTAGCGGACGTTCCCGACAAGAAAGTACCGGGGATGATCGAATAATTCCCGAAGAAGCGGTTTACCCTTCAACCCAAGTAGAGCAAGAACAACTTCAGGATAATCTGGTTCTGGAAGACCCGAACAGAGAAGAAAATTCCTAGGGTCCATATGGCCACGCCACTATAGCAGATATGGATGAATTAAGAAAAGGCATGCTCGAGATGCGGGGGGTGTTACGTAACCTGGTCCACCAAATTGGAATCAAGCAGGGACCAAGACGTAATACCCAATTAGGAAGGTTGATGAAAGCCTTCAAGACAGTACGAGGCTCCCGGCAAACAAGGCGAATCCCGAGGGTAAAAATTACTAGGGAACAAAGGGAAACTCATCCCGATCGAAGCAAACGCCAAACTACTCCCAACGGAACAAGAATCAGTGCCTTAGAACGTATTTCAATACCACCTAAGACAGGATCCTTGCCCCAAAGGAGTCGTCGGGAAGAGATCAAAGATAAGGAAGAGGAAGGGGAAAGCCAACCTCGGCCTTCACGGTCAAGAATATCAACTTCCCGGGCACATCCCCGAAGAGAGGAGGCAGCTACTCACCATCGGAGGGAGGCGCATATTGAATCTGATGAAGAGCAAGCACGGCAAAACCGGCTCCGAAGGCGGGTAGCAGAGGTCGAGCGAAAGCTGGCAAATCGAGATCATGATGAGGATCTGGACGTTGTTGACCGAGAACCTTTCTCGGATGAGATCATGAACATGCCTCTTCATAGAAATTTCATCATGCCTACATTCACCCTGTTCGAGGGAAGGACGAGTCCAAAAGAGCATATAAGTTACTTCAAGTCAGTAATGACTGTACTAGGTCGGGAGGACGAATTGCTATGCGAACGTTCCCCGGCTTCACTCAAAGGACCTGCCATTAAGTGGTTCAGTAGCCTGCAACCGGGATCCATTCATAATTTCCAGGAGCTAGCTCAGAAATTCATAGCCTGATTTCGAAGCGCAATCGGGAGTAAGAAGACATCCGATAGCCTTTTTGCCATACGAAAAGGAAGAAGTGAGTCTATTCGGGACTACCTGAAACGATTCGACGAAGTTGCCATCGAGATCGAGGAGCTCGATGATCAAGTTGCGTACAGTGCACTTTGGAGCGGCATCACACATCAAAGACTTCTGGAAGTCTTACTAACAAACAAACCCAAAACGTATGGGACACTGTTACGCAAATGCTAGAAGCAAGCCAGCATTTATGAGGTTATAAACGCCTAGGTGAAAGCACATCGAGAAAGGAGATCTGATTGGGATGCAGACAAGAGTTCCCCGAGTGAAAGAAATCAGGGATCGAAAAGCAAATGGAAGCGTAATCAAGGGAGAGTGAGTTATACTCCTCTTAATACGAAACCATCAGAAATCCTGATGAATATTCTGGACAAGAGTTCTTTAAAATGGCCAGGAAAGTTACGCTCACTGCCGGAAGATCGGGATATGACAAAATACTGTCGATTCCACAAAGACTATGGCCACCACACAGATGGTTGTCGAATTCTGAAATCCGAGATCGAGAAGCTAATCCAGCAAGCAAACTTGGTCAATATGTGAGAGAATCGGGAAAGTCCCGTACGTATTCACCAGAATCAAAAAGAGGGCCAGATCACCAAGCCCGAAAGAAGCCGTTGAAAAAATGGATAAGGGAAAGGAGAAAGTAAACTGGGAGGAAACACCCGTGTACGTGATTATGGGAGGCCCGACTGTGGAATCAATCAGGAAGGCGAAGCAAAAGGCCCTGTTCATGGGAGCTATTCACTTGCCAAAAAAGAGGCAAAACCAACTTGCCCGGAACCCATAACTTTTACAGATGCGGATTTGGATGGAGTTATAGCACCACATGATGATGCAATAATCATCAAGGTCAAAATAGCTAATCGGGAGGTTCACCGAGTACTGGTTGACACGGGCTCATCCGTTGACCTGATCTCGTATGAGGCCTTCAAAGGGCTGAAATTGGCTGATGATTTACTAACCCCCTCATCAGCTCCATTATATGGTTTTGCCAGGATCCTCCACATGGCTGAAGGAACGATCCATTTGGATCTCAAGATCGGGAAGTCACCCCGAGACATGCTGGTTCGAGTCAACTTTATGGTTGTGAAGGATTTATCGGCGTACAATGTGATCCTAGGACGCCCAACACTCAATGCACTCGAGGCAATCATATCCCCTAGGCACATGAAATTAAAATTCCCGACCGAGGCTGGAGTAGGAGAGTGTAGTTCGGATCAATCAACGTCTTGACAATGCTACACCAATTACTTGAAGGAAAAGCGAAGGCCAGAAAGTTCGGGAACCGCTTTGAATGTTGAAGTTCGAGATGATCGGGACAAAGAAAACATGCAGCGGGCAGAGCCAGTAGAAAAACTAGAAAGCATACAACTCAGCCAATCTCTTCCCGACAGAGGGACTTTTATCGGCTCAGAGCAACCGGAAAACTTCAAAAAAGAACTTACTCAGTTCTTATGTGATAATGCAGATATCTTTGCATGGTTGGCAAGTGACATGCCCGGGATAGACAGAAGGGTGACAGAGCATAAACTCTGGATACAGAAGGGTGCTACCCCGGTCATCCAAAGGCGAAGAAACTTCGCAATAGAAAAACATGAAGCAATCAGAGTCGAGGTGGAAAAATTGGAGAAATCGGGTTTCATAGAACCGATTGAGTGTTCAACATGGCTGGCCAATGTAGTAATGGTCAAAAAGGCAAATGGGAAATGGAGAATGTGTATCGACTACACAGACTTAAACAAAGCGTGCCCGAAAGATTGTTATCCCCTCCCGAAGATTGACCTTCTGATAGATGCAACTGCGGGGCATGAAGTCCTTAGCTTTATGGACGCCTATTCAAGGTACAATCAGATCTTGATGAGTCGGGATGATGAGAGGCATACTTTATCAGCGTACAAAATTTAAATGTACAATCACGAAATGTAACATCCACGAAATCTCGCTCCGCAATATTTGAATTGACCGGAAAAAAAAAATTTCAGCTATTATTTGAATTGACCGAAAAAAACCCACGAAAAGTTTGAATCCTTGAATCGTTTGTGAAGCTGATAAACAGCCTCTCCGATCCTTTTCTATTTGATTTTTTTATCCTGCGCTATTTGTAAGAATTTTTTTTTCTTCTTTTAATCAGTTATACAAACTCCTTCATTTTTTTTTTTAAAAGGTAAATCTTTTGTTTTATTTTTTTTTTTCTATATCAAATCGTTCATCAAAATATAATGCATGAGGTTATTTTTTATATTTTTTATTTAAAACTCGAAACAGAAACATAGACAGGAGGTGTGGCATTGGTAAGTAGTAATCAGTAGAGTGAAGCAGGTGGCGTCAGAAATAGCGAAGCTTGTATGTCACTATTTGCATGCCAGGAATAGCATAAAAGTAGAGCTAAAACAGCCCAAATGTCTCTCCAACTGATGAATTTGTCCACCACGACCTGACCAATTCATGCATTTAATCACAACCATGCATGACGTGCTCATCGGCTTTCCCTCCACTTGCTTGCCATGCAAACCCTAACAATCTCCTATAAATATTTCTTCTCTAGCTCTCCCTGCTCATCAAAGTGAAGAATTCCAGTTTCAACTACTGAACATTAAGAATTGACTAGCAGGAAAGAAGAATGAGTCGGGTTGCGATCATAGGTGTTGTTTTGGTGGCCTTAATGGTCATGGCAGAAGCCACGATTTTCATTGACACTGATGAAGAGCTAGAAAACCGATACAGCAGTGGGGGGCAGTGCCGTCAGGAGTTGAGAGGCCAGCGCTTGCACAGGTTTCCTTCTTCTTCTTTAGAATTTACCTTAAAATTTTGGGTTTGAATTTGGAATTGGAATCTGACTCCCTCGTTGTGTTGTTTTGTTTCTGTTGTTAATTTTATGCATGAAGTTGCCAGCGACACCTGCAGAGAGTTGGACGAGGACGAGGAATTGGAGATCTGATTCTTAGGCGTGGATCCGAAGAAGAGCAGTCCCTGGAGCACTGCTGCAGAGAGCTGAGGCAAGTGAATGAAAGGTGCAGGTGTCAGGCCATCGAGAGAGCACTGGAACGAGCTCAGGAAGAGAGAGGAGGAAGATCCCAGGATTACGATAGACAAAGAGACAGGGACTTCGATGAACAGGACAGGCAAGGTAGATTCGACGAGGATAGGCGTGGAAGCTCACAAGACTATGATAGGCGTGGAAGCTACTCTGGTGAAGGTGGTGATCAGAGCCAGCAGAGGGAGCATATGGTTCGACGGGCTCAGAATCTGCCCCAGATATGCCGCTTGAACAGGCCCCAGTACTGCCAGATTAGGGAGCGCTACTGAGCTTTCCCAAGTTTTGGTTGAAGTACCTTAAGAACTAGTAGTTCTTAGAAGACGAATAATGGAGAGGGGGTAAGGCGAAGTTGTAAAAAAGCACATTATCGTGCTTCCACTGCTTTGTACGCTTTATTAAAAGCTAATGCACTTGCCCACTTTTATCGATCGAAGTTCTACCTTCTAGATTAAGATTACGAGATCGTCTTTCACATTTGATTTGGCGACACAGAGAGAGAGAGAGAGAGAGAGAGAGAGAGAGAGAGAGAGAGAGAGAGAGAGAGAGGATTAATCATTGAGTCCTTTCTCTCCTGTAGTCCTGTAAGACGTTGAAACCGACCTAATTAATAACCTAATTCGGCAATTCTCCAGTTTAGGAAGGACGACATAGATTTACGATCGAATGAGGATCACATATGTTATCATGCAGCTGAATTGGTGCAAGTGATCCGTAGTAATAGGACTGAGATTTCCCATTTAATTGTCTTTAGAAATTAAAAGTTGTGGGCAAATCCAACCCTGGATCGATCTTTCTTCTTTGAATTGGAATTCAAAATCACAGTGGCAGTCGAATTCCATTCCATCCATATCTTAGACAACTGTAGTTCTTTTGCCTTTTCCAGACTCTGTTAGAATTCCTAAAGCCTTACCCTCATAGCTGCCCAGATTCCAAATCGTCACGCTCATTTCCTGGTTACTTATGGAGCTGAAATCGTCAAGTTTAGATTTTTTTTTTCCCCTTCCTTGACTGGAGATGATTTGTACTCAAATTTACAAAAATTACTAATGTTTTTTAGCCACACATTATGTGGGTCTTTATAAGACTCATTGGAGGAGGCTTCACCTTTGAATTATTTTATTATATTAAAGTATAGATCCATATATATTTTGTAGAGTTCACACATATTTGAATTTTTTTTTATTGATGATATTTTTTTCTTAAATTAAAACAATAAAAAAAAAATGACACAAAAGTTAGCTACGTGTAGGAGATGTAAACTAATATAGTTAATTACCTTACTAAGTATAAACATTTTATTCAATATAAAATAACAAAAATTGCAGGAGAATATAAAATTAAATAAAAAATAATAAAAAAGAAAAAGAAAAAGAGAGAAAAGATAAATAACTTTGAGAAAAAGAAAGAGCACCTAATTGTAAAGAAATTTTTTTTTTTCAAATTTTCTTTGTCCCACGCTTATAGAATAAAAAGAAGAGAGGAGAGAGAGGAGACAAGAGATAATTAATAAGATTTTTTTTTTAAAAATTTTTTTAACCCATTTTATAAAAAGATAAAAGAATGATAAGGCAAAGTGGAAAAGACCTACGGAAGGGTGGCTAAAATGCAATGTAGATGCTGTAGTTGGTAAAGAAGATTTCAATCAAATTAAAGGGGTATTTCGCAACTCAGAAGGGGTGTACTTGGGAGGTTTTGTGCATAGAATCCCTAAGACAAGTGTTCTTGAAACTGAGCTCCATGCTATTTGGTGTAGGCATATGATATGCAGTAGAAAGAAATATACTACCTGTTTACGTGGAGTCTGACTCTTCACAAGCAATCGATTGTTTGAAACTAAGTGCTCAAAATCAAGGAAGGATGACAAGGATTATTGTGGCGATTCAAGAGTTGGTAGATTTGCATGGAAATATCATCATTATTCATACTAATAGAGAAGCAAATATGGTTGCCAATTGGATGGCGAAGAGAACAACAACATTGGAGTCTCCTACGGATTTCTTTCAGGAAGCCCCTCAAGGTATAAAGGATTTCCTTCAAGCGGATCGTTTGACCAGCTCTCTTTAAATTGATTTGGGTTTTTTAACCCCGTTTATTTATCAAAAAAAAAAAAGAAGAATAAATAGAATTGTTAATGATGGAATGTTAAAGCAGTTAAAGCCCCAACTTCCCTAAGGGAGGTCCAGGGTTCGCACCCATTCGGTGGCATTAATATTAAAGCTCCCCTGAGAATGTAATCGAAAAAATGATTTATATCCTCTTTCTCCCTTAGACAAAGATCATACTTTGATATTTGTTTAATTTTGGAATAACTAATTAAAAATATATTTGTTTTTTATTTTAATGAAAATTTACTTAATTTATTAGGCATAGTAATAATAAATTGAAAAACTTTTTACCCAATTTATCAGTTACATCCTCTATTACCAACACCACCACCTCTGGTCTCAATTCAATTAGTTTTTACTTATTAATTTTTAATATATATTTTTTAATTAAATATAAAAAAACACTAGTATTGAGTGATATCTTTTAAATTTCAATAAAATTTCTTGATTTTTAATATATCTTTCTATATTAAATATAAAAAACTACTATTATTGAATGGTATCTTTTAAATTTCAATAAAATTTATAAATGGGAGACGAAGAAGTCAAGTATAGAGTTTTCCATTCAAGGTTGTTTTTGTCCTTTTGGAATATGTAGCTACTAATATCAACACTTAATAATGACTTCCTAACGACATGGAGGTCTTTGCTATTTATATTTGATTGCTATATTTTACTTTGGTGAGGTAGAGAGCAATTATAACAAAAATTTGAAACCCATTTCATTTTATTTTTGCCAAATAAATAGTAACCTATTTTATTTAGATTTATTCTTGTTATTAATGAGCATATTGTTAAGCAGAGTAACAAAAAAAATAAAAATTTTTGGGAATTGGAAGTTTTATATTAACAAGTAGGTACTATTACATATATCATAGGGAGTATTAAATATCTGTCTTCTTTGCCAAAAGGTGTTGATCATTATCCACTATTTAAAACTACCATAGGCATTATTTTATTATTTTTTTTTTTTTAAAACTTTATAGCATAGGGTAGGAAATAATTTAGAAACTAAGATTTGTTTGATAACTCATAAAGTGTTTCTACTTCAAGAAACACCAGTAACAATTCTAAGTAGTTCAGGAAATATAAATATTTTTCTCAATATTAGATAAAATCTGCTTCTCGAAGTAGAAAATTTGAAAAATGTATTAAAATCTTTGAAATTTGTCATTATTATGTCTAGAGGGTTAAATTTCATAAAACCCCTCTTAAAAGTATCTCCCTTAACTCAACCTATGCCCAAATTTGTTGTTCTGTCGAAAGTGTTTCTCAAAGTAATTTTCTTTTATAAATTTCAATTTATGTTGAAAATCATGTGAAACAAAATGATTTTATCAAACAGTTTTTAACCAACTTTTTTTGCTTCTCAAAGCAAGAAACACTAGAAACTATTTTTCAATGGGTTATCAAATGGGTCTTAAATGTTTTACTCTCTGATACGAAGGAAATATGATCAAACTTGGTTCGTACTCAGTTTGACCCTCGACCCCGGTCGAGACGGAGGGAATCGACTCGCTTCCGAGCAAGCCGGGTCCAGAAGATATCTTGCTGAGGAAGAAAACTAAATCAGCAACAGGCACGCCCTAATCCGACTTATGGATTAGGTTAATTACCCTAATGATGGCAGACACAACTTGGCGGCTGTCACTTATCATTATTGAAGGGATAATCATTGGATAACCGTGAGGTTATCTCAGGAGTCCTCTACTAGTTCAAACTAGTAAAAGTCTATCGTTCAACGGATCTAATTGTTAGGATCCAACAACTATCCGAAGAAGGCTCAAATGCATCCAACGAAGAAGATTCGAAGGTACACTCTATATAAACCTTACTTACCTACGAGTTAAGGAGGACTCAGATCCATATACACACTGGTATACGTAGACTATCAGAGGCTTACGATCTAGATCACTTTCCCATTTTTTCATTCCTTAGCTCTGTGCGTCTAACAGAGCCGTTTGTGATTAAGTTCATCAACTGACTTAGCCTTCGGATGTGGACTCCCGACCCCAGCGGTCGGGCCACATCTGACGCTTTCGTTTTGCAGGTCATCATAAGGAGATCTAAGGGCTGAGCAGATTTTGGATGCGTCATTTGGCGACGTCTGTGGGAAAGAATTATAAAGCTATGGTGACTAGATCGGCAGCAGCCACAGCCGCTGTTGCACAACGTGATACTGGTGTTCAAATTCCTGGAGAGAATAATCCATATACTCCACAAGGAAGTCTACCTCCTCTTGAGGTAGATGGTGGTCAAGGAGGACATGATCCTCCGGGGACATTCCAAGATCAATTGAATCAGGTAAACATTCAACTTTTGGAGGTGAGCCAAGCACTCTATGTGCTAACCAGACGAGTGGTATTACCACAAGAACCTGATCATCGCGATTCAGGGAGGCGTGTATTGCCACGGATCAAAGATTGACTGAAGATCGGAATATCGGTCAGAACTTTCGCGAAGGTGACCGAGGGCCTAGAAGAATTGACGATCAACCTAGGCGGGACGATCGGTTTGACAGACCACAGGAAAGTACGAACGATTCAAATACAAGGTTGGATATAGGAGTGAGGACTCACTCACCGAATATTAGACGAACAGTTCGTGATGATCGAGCAGTTCGCGATGAGCGGAATGTTCGTGACGGATGGGCTGTTCGTGATGATCGTGTTGTTCGAGGTCGTGATCGTAATGCAGAAGATCACTCGACTCATATTGGTCAGGAATTGGCCAATATCAATCAAAAACCAGGACAATTGGCTAGAGGAAGAATAACTGAGGATATTTATTCAGTTATTCGGAAAACCCCCTTGCCGAGCCAATTGCGGGATATCAGTTTCCCCACAACTTCCTTTTGCCTACCTTTTCTACATTCGATGGCTCCGGAGATCCTACGGCCCACATCGGCTATTATCAGCAGACCATGGCAGTTGCAGGTAATTCTGATGAAATTCTCTGGCGGGTTTTTGGTTCATCTTTAACCGGAGCAGCACAAAAGTGGTTTTCAAACCTCCTATATGGAAGGATAGTAAACTTTGATGAGTTGGCATGCAAATTCATAGGGCGATTCCAGAGTGGAATCCAGGTCAAGAAGACAGAAGAAACCTTGTTTACCATCAGGCAAGGAAAGAGTGAATCGATCAGAGAGTATTTGAAAAGATTCAATAGAGTAACAATGGAGATAGATAATTTGGATGAGCAAGTAGCTAAAACTGCTCTATTCACTGGACTCACTAACCGAAGACTCATGGAGCTATTACTACAGGATATGCCTACAACTTATGCTGAGTTGGTACAAAGATGCCAAAAGTAGGCTAAAGTCATGGAGATCTTAGATGCGCGCCAAGGAGACAACAAAGCCTCCACTAAAGAACAAAAGGCTCCTGAGCAAAACCAGAAGCCAAAGCAGAATGTTCGAGATCAGGTTGGAAAGCCTCAGGCTTGGCGGCAGAGATCTCCCGGTAAAAGTGAGTATACTCCATTGAATGCTCCTCGGGCTGATATTCTGAATATCATCAAAAACCGAAATATTTTGAAGTGGCCACCCAAAATTCCTTTGAAGCCTGGAGAGCAGCAGGATCGAGAAAAATATTGTCGATTATACTAATGACTGTTGTCATTTAAAAGCAGATGTTGAGAGATTAATATCTCAGGGACATTTGTCCAATTTTGTTAGCAGAAGAAGGGAGGAGCCATGTGAGGCTGCCCTAAAAGAGATCGTTCGGTTAGTTCAGAACGACCGAAGGAGGCTCCGAAGTCTAAAAAAGGTAAGGAGGTGATTGATGCTACTCGGTCACCGATCCTTACAATTTTCGGAGGCCCAGAACCGGAATCACTCCGGAGGTTAAAGACAAAATCTAAATTTGTTGGAACCGAAGAGACGCAAAAGCAGAAGAGGCCAAATGGTGAAGATTCTATCACCTTTGGCGAGGAGGATGAAAGAGGCGTTTGTCTACCTCATGATGATGCCATAGTCATCAAGGTAGAGATTGCGCGCCGAGAGGTACATAGAGTTTTAGTTGATACAGGGTCTGCAGCTGACCTAATTTCTTATGAAGTGTATCAAAAGCTGAAGGTGGATGAGGATTTGATGGAACCATCATCCACGCATTTATATGGCTTTGCAGGATCATCTGCAATAGCTGAAGGATCTGTCCAGTTGGATTTATCTATTGGAAGTTTTCCCAAGGAGACTACCGTTCGAATCAATTTTTTGGTAGTTCGGGAACTTCCACCTTATAATGTTATCCTTGGACGGCCATCTTTGTCCAAGATCGGTGCTATTGTTTCGACGAAACACTTGAAGATAAAATTCCCGACTGACATGAGAATTGGTCAAGTTTCCTCTGATTAGAGGATCTCTCGGCAATGTTATGTTGCCTACTTAAAGGACAAGGAGGGCCCGAAGAAGGTGACGGCCCTACCTATAGAAGTTCGAGATGATCGGGAAGAAGCAGAAATGCAAAGGCCCGAGCCAATAGAAAAGCTGGAGCAAATCCAGCTGTGTACCGAGGATGAGAAAAAGATTACTTATATCAGGTCTGAGCAGCTAGAGGAGTTCAAGGAGGAGTTGAAGTTTTTTCTTCAACAAAATAGTGATGTATTCGCATGGTCTGCCGAAGACATGCCAGGAATTGATCGGGCTGTCGCAGAGCATAAACTCTGGATAGATCCAAAGGTGAAACCAGTTATCTAGAAAAGGAGAAATTTCTCCATTGAAAAATACGAGGCCGTTCGGGGCGAAGTCGAAAAACTGAAGAATTCTGGTTTCATAGAACCAATTGAATGCCCAACTTGGTTAGCCAATGTGGTAATGGTCAAAAAGGCGAATGGGAAGTGGAGGATGTGTACAGACTACACAGATCTCAACAAGGCTTGCCCTAAAGATTGTTATCCGTTGCCACGGATTGATCTCTTGATAGATGCGACTGCAGGATATGAAACTTTGAGTTTCATGGATGCCTACTCAGGGTATAATCAGATCCTTATGAATAAGGATGATGAAAAGTTTACGGCTTTCATGACTGATCGTGAAAGCTTTTATTACAAAGTCATGCCATTTGGCTTGAAAAATGCAAAAGCTACATATCAGAGGGTCGTCAACAAGATTTTCAAGGACTTAATCGGGAAGAATGTTAAAGCTTATGTTGACGACATGCTAGTAAAGAGCTTTACAAGAGCAAGTCATATCGCAGATTTAACAAAAGTATTCTCAATCTTTGGAAAATATCAAATGAAGTTGAATCCAGAAAAGTGCGCCTTTGGAGTTTCTTCAGGCAAATTTTTGGGCTTCATGGTATCACGAAGGGGTATTAAGGCTAATCCAGCCAAAATACAAGCTCTAATTGACATGGAAGCTCCCAAAATTGTTCGTGATGTGCAGTGCTTAACAGGGAGAATTGCCGCTTTGAATCGTTTCATCTCCCAAGTCTGGGGAGAAATGGTTACCATTCTTCAAAGCACTCAAAGATTTGAGGGGCAACAAGGAAGCGAATTGGAGTGAAGAGTGTCAGAAAGCTTTCGAGGAGTTAAAAGAAGCACTGGGACAGCCACCACTTTTGTCCCGACCAGAGAAGGGGGAAATCTTACAGCGATCAGTGCAGTACTTGTTCGTGAAAAAGATAAGAAACAGTGGCCAATTTACTATGTGAGTCATGTGTTACTTGATGCGGAGACACGATATTCGCAGATCGAGAAGCAGGCTTTAGCTCTCATGACAGCAGCCAGGAAGCTACGGCCATACTTTCAGGCTCATCCAATAGAGGTATTTACGACTTTCCCTCTTAGTAAAGTTCTTAATAATCCTGATTTGTCTGGAAGGATGGTAGCCTGGTCGGTCGAACTCAGTGAGTTCCAAGTGAGCTTTAAGCCCAGAACAGCAATCAAAGCTCAAGCGTTAGCTGATTTTGTAGTAGAAACTACTGCACCAATGGAGACCACTATTGAAGATCCCATTATACCAACCATTTGGGAAGTATATGTGGATGGCTCGAGTAATAAGGATGGAGCAGGAGCTGGAATTCTATTGAAAAGTCTGGCAAGATTTATCATTCGATATGCATTGAGATTTGCATTCGAAGCTAGTAATAACGAGGCAGAATATGAAGCCCTGATAGCTGGACTTAGGTTGTCAAAAGCATTGGCAATTGCAGATGTTACTATTTATAGTGACTCAACTTATAGTCAACCAAGTCCAGGGGGAGTATGGTATTAAAGAGCCTCACTTGCAGAAGTATCAAGAGATTGTGCAGGCATTTCAAAAAGAGTTCAGGAGTTTGAAAGTATGTCAAATTCTGAGGACAGAAAACACAGTGGCAGATGAGCTATCTCGATTAGCCAATGCCAAAGAAGAAAAATCTAGACCCTTCGGTCTACATTGAAGAGATAACATTTCCAAGTTATCATGAGAAAGAAATTTTTTATATTGAAGCAGAGCGTTGCTGGATGGATCCGATAGTTGAATATCTGAGAGATGACAAACTACCTGAGGATCCGAAAGAGGCAAGATTGATCAAGATACGATCAGCAAGATTTGTCATGCAGAATGGAAGATTATACAAAAGATCTTATTCTGGACCCCTTCTAAGATGTTTAGGTCCCGAAGGAGCGGACTCGGCTCTTGCCGAAGTTCTTGAAGGAATTTGTGGAGCTCACATGGGTGGACGAGCCCTGGCACACAAGATTCTAAGTCTTGGGTTATATTGGCCTAAGATCCAAGAAGCTGCTATGGAGTATGTTCGTCGATGTAGCAATTGTCAAATTCATGGTACAGTATCAAAGCGCCCAGCGGAAACCATGACCTCAATTCTAGATCCCATCCCCTTCGCAATGTGGGGAATTGATATCATGGGCAAATTCACCAAGGCATCAGGCGGACGGGAATATCTGATAGTAGCAATTGATTACTTCACGAAATGGGTTGAAGCCAGTGCCCTGGCAACAATCACTGAGAAAAAAGTGGAGAAATTTGTGCTTGAGTCAATCATATATCGCTTTGGAATTCCGAAGATTATCATCACTGACCATGGCACCCAGTTCGACTGTCCACAATTCGAGCAATTTTGTGGAACATACATGATCGAGCATCGTATGTCCTCAGTGGCATACCCCCAGAGCAATGGATAGGTAGAACTTACTAACCGAACGCTGCTTGAGGGGATAAAGAGAAGACTTGAGGCTGACAAGGCCTTATGGGTCGAAGAACTACATAATGTATTGTGGGCTTATCGAACTACGGTTCGAACACCCACAAGAGAAACTCCATTCAGGTTAGCATATGGGTCCGAAGCATTGGCACCTATGGAGATAATGGCGGGAACATTACGGGACAGAGAGTTCAAAGAAAAAGCTAACGAGCAAGGACTGCTTGATAGTCTTGATTTGTTGGATGAAGTTCGGGCAAAGGCAATAGCACGAACTCAACATTATCAAAGAAGGATAGCGTCACATTATAATAGCCGAGTAAAGAATCGTCGGTACTTAGCGGGAGATTTGGTGTTGAGAAATACCTTAGCTTCAGATCCACGCCACCAAAGAGAATTGGACCCTTCCTGGGAAAGACCTTATATGGTTGTAAAACCATTCGGTTCAGGAGCTTACAAGCTGAAGAACGTCAACGCCCAAAAAGAGTTGGATCGTTCGTGGATTGCCAGGCATCTCAAAAAAATTTATGCCTTTAGTTCGTGATGTAACCAATTTCAACTCAATCAATGCAATTATTGGTTTTCAACAAATTATCTTTTGATTGGGGGCATCATACACCACAAGATCCAACTACAAGGCATCAAATGAAAATCCGTGTGGGTCCTTCAACACTTATTGAATTTTTTTGGAATTTCTTAAGTCAAGGCATCGGATGAAAATCTGAGTGAGTTCCTTCCGCAAGGCATCGGTTTGAAACTTGAGTAAGTTCCTTCAAGACTTATTGAATTTTCGAAATATCCTTAAGTAAAGGCATTAGTTTAAAACCTGAGTGAATTCCTTCTACAAGGCATCGGTTTAAAACCCGAGTGAGTTCCTTCTCAGACTTATTGTATTTCTTCGGAAATCCTTAAGTAAAGGCATCGGTTTAAAACCCGAGTGAGTTCCTTCTCAGACTTATTGTATTTCTCCGGAAATCCTTAAGTAAAGGCATCGGTTTAAAACCCGAGTGAGTTCCTTCTCAGACTTATTGTATTTCTCCGGAAATCCTTAAGTAAAGGCATCGGTTTAAAACCCGAGTGAGTTCCTTCTCAAACTTATTGTTTTTCTCCGAAAATCTTTAAGTAAAGGCATTGTGACTGGCAAAGTTCAAGATGAAGTTAATTTCTTATTTCTCCAAAAGACCGAAAGAGGCCAACCTTTATATCAAGCATACATATGAAATTACAAGAGTTGGGATACAATCTTCGGTCAAAAAAGAAAGTCATCACCGGTGATCATTAAGAAATCATACAAGATCAGCACAACCTTGCCAGAACAAACACAAGAGTCAAGCAGCAGCATGGATTCAATAAAAAGAAGAGGAGAAACGGGGATTACAAAAGCATTTCAATATGTACAAAATCCTCTGCAATTTCATACTCTTTGTCTAGCTTGTCCAGAAGAAGTATGGTCCTCGACCAAACTTGCATTCAAGGTGAGCTCTTCATAATTGAATCCTTCCAGGGGAGAATAAACAGGAGAATCTTCCAGATAATGCATAATATCCAGATCAGAAGGCGGAGGATCAGTCTTATTTTTGGTCCAATCAGGAGAAGGAAGACCCAGGTTGTGTAAACACTTCAGGATGGCAAACAGCGCTGTAGGGAGTCGTATCAAAATGAGGATTTTTCCTTAGTATTGATTCTCATACTTCGTTCTCACCATCCCGGTACGCCTGCAAGTTATAAGCATTCAACATGTCAACAAACGGCTTCTTACTGTGTAAATACTTGAAGATGCAAGCTCTGAGAACGTCAGCTGGAAGGGATTCGGGCAAAGGAATGACAGCTTGCCTTTGAGATAACGCTTCAGATCCTTTGGTTCCTGACTTTCCTGCTTCTCGCTCCAGTCGCCGGATCTTCTCCTTGGCATCATCCAAGTCTAAACAAAGACGCTCGATCATTGAATTCTTTTCTCCTGCAACCTCCCAGGCTAGCTTCCTAAGGCGAGCAATTTCAGCATCCTTGGCTTTGGAATCTTCCCGAAGCCTGGAAACCTCATTCCTCAGTCTACTGAGCCTAGAGGCTGCTTCCACTTGGTTGTGGAAGTTACCAGTAAGACTCCTGCAAACAACTTCCGAGTTAAACAGGAGCAGAAGAGTAACCTTCAGAATCAAAAGATAATGAAGAAGGACTTACATCACCATTGACTTCATAAAGTCCTCGTTTGGAAGTTTGGAAAGAGTTGTGCTCTCAGAAGTCATTCGAGCAGCAATACACCATTCCAACGCTTTGTCAAACTCTTTTGACACTAATTCAGGAGAAGGATGAGAAGGATGAGCTACATCAAGAGAAGGATGAGCTGCATCACTTGCCAACCGACGATGCTTCCTAGTTGCAAAATCCTCCAACTCCAAAGGAGAGGAAGAGGATGCCAAACAAGCATTAGAGTTGGAAATAGAGGCAGCACCTTGTCACACCCCACCCGTCGGTCTCAGTTACCCGCCCGACAACCCGTGGGTGCGATCCGTCACAAGATCCAAGGTTTTAGTCTATCAATAATATTTAAGACAAATAAAGATAATCAAGAGAAAAGACTATTCAATAACTGAATTAAATGAATTACAGGAGTCCAAAATACTCCAATAACAATAATAAAGGAAAGAAAAATGAATAAAATGAATAAAGGTTTCAGCGGAAGTAAACAAAAAGGATATATCAATTTCTTCCCAATTTCCTTTTCAAAATCTAAAAAGTGTTTTTCATGGATCTCAAGGTAAGGTGTTCTCCAATTCAACTCTATTCGCTGAGCAAACTTTCTAGCCACCCTCCGCCTTTGATCATCAATAGGCGCGATAAGCGCACTCCATGCAGCTACAGGAGCTCCCGCACATGCTATTTCCATCTCCCACTGACGGTGCCACATCTTCTTCATACGGGATGGTTCCTTCATAGGAAACCAGTCTATCTTCCTGTAAAGTTCCTTCTTCTGTGCAGGCTAATAAACAATACAAAATAAAGACGTGAGTTCTAGAGAACTCAGTAAGAAACAATCACAATCCCATCAATTATCCAACAATGCCAAGATACATGAATAATATGAATGAATGCAAAACATGAATGATACTATGATTTCTAACTATGCAGGTCTCTAATAGTTGACATGCTTTAAGTTATACACCAGCCCTCCTCTGGGTAAGTCTCATCACTCTGATCCGGCAAGGACTGGCTACCTCTGTAGGGATCCTAGGAAAAAGGGGAAAGTCCACACCTGGCTCTCAATTCCATGGCTGGGGGTTAAGTCAAGACTCTCTTACCACGACCATTGGTAATGAGTACTGGCGCATCTCGGGGATTCTAATCCAATGCAAGGTCATACTGGTTACATGTCTACATGAAGCCCAGATACATCCCCTATGGCACCAACCAACTCGGTTCAGTATCCTTCGCAACCTAGGAGAAAGAATTCTCACGGACTGGTTACCGCTGTTGAACTCCACTCCTTAACCCTATGGTCATCCACATATTATTGGGGCGGATGCTCTCATGATTCCTCACGACACCCGGTCCGATCCTTGGACATCCATGAGCCCAACCCTAACATATGCAACCCTACCATTTATATGACTAACAGTGGACCACAATGTCACCTCACTGTCATCACGGGTCACTCGGTTTCAATCCCCCTACCGAAAGGGTAGTAGCATGTGGGGTACCTAACCATGCAAATCTAGACTCTACCTAATTAATGCCATCAAATAGTAAAGACAGTGCTGGAGACATCAGCAGGCATGTGTCCCATTCCACAGCCTTCTGATATCCCTAGCCAAGATATCCCAAAATAGGTACCTCATCCATCAAAACCATGTACCAACAACCATCAATCCATAACATCCTTAATCAACACAATATGTATATAAGTAAGACAAACAACAATAAAGTAATATGATTTCTATATAAGACATATAAATAGCAGCATATATAAAGAAATATGATTTCAAATATACACTAGATTAACATATTATAAGTCTATTTAAGAGATAGGATGAATTGTCCTTACCTGCATATAATAAGATTGTCCGTAAAATGAAATCCGCTAACAATTATATGAGTTTTCTTTCAAACAGTGTCTACCTATATATAGGGTTACAGTATCATATAAGTTAAATGAATCAATTTGAATCAGAACAAAAAACCATTTGGTCTCTGTTTACCAGCCGGTCGCTTAGGTTGAGCGACCGCCACTAGTGACCGCCCCAAAAACAGTGAGTTTCAGTCTGAAACTCAGGCCTCTGATTACTCATTTTCAAACCGGATTTCGAATAATCTTGACCTAAGTCTCGAATCTAACACTCCCTAAGCCAAAAGGGTGAGGGAAAACTAACCATTACCATCAATAGATTACCCATAACTCTCCCCTTGACTGGATTAACCTTCTCACGAAAACAAGGTTTCGTTTACGGTTAATTCATCTCAAGTAGGTTAAAAAGAGAGTTAAAAAATATCCAAGGGGGTAATCACAAAGACTAGGGGATGGGTTAATACAAATTTAACGGACAAAGAGAGTAAAGAATAAAGGATTAATTCATTACCTCGCGCCGAGAGTCCAGAGAAGGAAAGGACTGATCTTCCAAGTCACTGCCAGCACTTCAGAGTCTCTTTCGGATCTTCCCCGCAGCCGTCTAACCTCCCAAATAAGCAACCACGAATAAAGTATTCGTTAATTAGATGAGGGTTGCCTTTTATAGAAGTCAGGGGGCAAAATAGGGTAAAATTCCCGAAAACAAACCGGGCAGTCGCTCCAGGCAGTCGCTTGGTTTGATCGACCGCCACTAGCAACCGCCCCCATGTAATTTGCCATACAAGGGTGCTTTTGCTAGGGGGTTGATACCCAAGGCCAACCTAGCCCTAAAGAAGAGATGGGGGAGATCTTACCTTCATTCCGGACATCTCCGAACAGCACTTGACTTCCAGAAATCCAAGATCCAACCAAAGCAGGCTCTTTAGATAAAGGATCCAGATCCATGGGTTCAGGATATGGATCATGGACTTCAATCTGGACACTCCACAAGTTCACCCGACTAGACCTTCGGGTTCTCAGACCTGGAATACGGATCTCGGGTTAAAAATATGGGTGTTGTTACATTCCTCCCTCCTTAAAAGAGATTTCGTCCCCAAAATTACAACGTACCTAAAGGTCCAAAAAGGTGAGGATACTTGGACCGCATCTCATCTTCTTTCTCCCAAGATGCTTCCTCAAAAGAGTGATTCTTCCATCTGATCTTCACCAAAGGTATAGTCCAATTTCTCAATTGCTTGTCCTTCCGATCCAAAATCTCAGCCAGTTCTTCATCATACGTCAAATCCGCACTCAAACCTTCTGGTTCATGGTGGAGCAACTGCTCTGCACTTGTCAAGCATTGCCTTAGCATAGATACATGGAATACATCATGCACACCAGCAAGAGACGGGGGCAGAGCCAACCGATAAGCTACTGGTCCAACCTTTTCAATAATGTCAAAGGGACCAATATACCTAGGGTTGAGCTTTCCTTTAACATTAAAACGCATGACTCCTTTCATTGGCGAAACTTTCAAAAACGCACGCTCACCAACTTGAAACTCAAGGTCAGACCTTCTTTTATCCACATAGGACTTCTGTCGAGACTGAGCAGTTTTGATCCTTTCTCTAATCATATCCACCATGGTGCCGGTAGTTTCGATTAGATCAGGGCCAAGAACACGCCTTTCCCCAACTTCATCCCAATACAGAGGAGTTCTACAAGTCTTTCCATACATAGCATTAAACGGGGCCATTTCAATAGTAGACTGATAACTATTATTATAAGCAAACTCCACCAAGGCTAGGTGGTCATCCCAGTTACTACTCATATCTATGACACACGCTCTAAGCATATCTTCCAAAATCTGTATGGTCCTTTCTGATTGGCCATCGGTCTGAGGATGATGAGCAGTACTCAAATTCAGCTGAGTACCCAGAGCTTTCTGCAAACTATTCCAGAAACGGGACGTAAACCTCGGGTCTCTATCTGACACAATGCTAACAGGAACACCATGCAGTCTCACCACATTATCAACATAGAGTCGGGCCAACTTATCCATAGAATAGGTGATCTTCATAGAAATGAAGTGTGCCGATTTGGTTAATCGGTCCACTACCACCCACACCGAGTCATTCCCTTTTCCAGATCGGGGCAAACCAATGACAAAATCCATAGCAATGTCTTCCCACTTCCAACTAGGTACTGGAAGAGGTTGCAGAAGGCCAGACAAAGGCTACCGGACAGCTTTCACACGTTGACAAGTTCCACACTTAACAATGAAATCTTTCACATCATTCTTCACGCCAGACCACCAAAAATACCTTTCATATCATGGTACATCTTCACACTTCCGGGATGAATAGTAAAGATGGACTGATGAGCATCAGTCAAGATTTTGCTTCTGAGGTCTTCCACATCAGGAACACAAACTCTTCCTCTAAAAACAAGAGCACCATCAAAGGCTAGGGAGAAATCTTCCACGTCCTTAGTCTTTGAAGTGATCAAGTCAATCTTCTTCTTCAATTCCGGATCAGTCGACTGTAGAGCAACAATTCGGTCCCTCAAACTCGGTCGAACTGACACAGCTGCCAAAATAGCACCAGAACTTTCTGACAATATCTGAAGTCCAAATCTTACAACGGAGAACAATAAGGGCTTATTGAGACACGTCAGAACCACACTTCCTCGATTACTCTTTCTACTTAAGGCATCAGCAACCACATTAGCTTTTCCTGGATGATACTGAATATCACAATCATAGTCCTTCACCAGTTCTAGGCATCTTCTCTGTCTCATATTCAACTCCTTTTGAGTAAAGAAATACTTGAGACTCTTGTGGTCAGTGAAAATCGATATCTTTTCACCATAAAGATAGTGATAGTGACGCCAAATCTTCAGAGCAAAAACCACAGCTGCCAATTCCAAGTCATGAGTAGGATAATTATGCTCGTAGTTCTTCAATTGCCTAGAAGCATAAGCTACCACCTTCCCATGCTGCATCAAAACGCAACCCAAACCAACTTTAGAGGCATCGGTATACACTGTCAAACCTCCAGAGTCATCTAGTATCGTCAACACAGGAGCGTTAGTTAACCTTTTCTTGAATTCTTGGAAGCTCTCTTCACAGACTTCCTTCCACTCAAACTTAACTCCTTTTCTGGTAAGCTTTGTCATAGGTGTTGAGATTCTAGAGAAATTCTCAATGAAGCGCCTATAATAACCCGCCATACCAAGAAAACTTCGAATTTCAGTGACTAACTTTGGTCGGTCCCAATCAGCCACAGCTTGAACCTTTGCAGGGTCAACCTTAATACCGTCAGCAGAAACAATGTGACCTAAGAACATAACTTTAGGTAACCAAAAGTCACGTTTGCTGAACTTGGCAAACAACTTCTTCTCTCTCAAATGCTGCAAAGCAAAGCTCAAATGCACAACATGTTCTTCTTCGCTCTTTGAATAAATCAAAATGTCATCAATAAATACAATGATAAACTTATCTAAGACATCCTAAAATACTCAGTTCATCAGACCCATGAACGCTGCCCGTGCATTAGTAAGACCAAAAGGCATAACTCGAAATTCATAATGCCCATATCTAGTCCTAAATGCAGTCCTGCAGACATCACTGAACTTCACTCTTAACTGATGATACCCAGATCTCAGATCGATCTTCGAGAACACAGAGGCACCTTTCAACTGATCAAACAAGTCGTCGATCCTAGGGAGAGGATATTTATTTTTAATCGTCAACTTGTTCAATTCCCGATAGTCTATGCACATTCGCATACTACCGTCCTTCTTCTTCACAAACAACACCGGGGCTCCCCAAGGCAAAACACTGGGTTGGATAAACCCTTTGCTTGACAAATCATTTAACTGAGTCTGAAGTTCCTTCAACTCAGTCGGAGCCATCCGATACAGAGCTTTCGACATACGAGCTGCTCTAGGAATTAGATCAATTGAAAACTCTAACTCCCTCTCTGGAGGCAAACCAGACAAATCATTAGGGAAAACATCAGGAAAGTCCCTGACAACTTCAATATCAGACAACCGTTTCACACCTTCCGAGTATCCACAGAAGAGGAAAGAAGTACAACATTCTTAGTCCACTGCCTGACTTTCACAGTCGCAAGCACTATCTTCTTGCTCAACTTCCCTTGACTACTTTGATACTCAAACAGACTATCATCCTTAGGATGAAACAGTACCTTCCTTTCTAAGCAAAGGATAACCGCGCCATACTTAGATAACCAATCCATTCCAAATATCACATCAAAATCAGACATGTCTAACTTGACCAAACGGGCTTCAAGGGTTCTACCAGCAATAACGACGGAACAAGATTCAACCACTTCATCTAATCTAACAACAGATCTGGTAGGAGTACTAATAACTAGTCCTCTTTCCAACTTCGCAAGTGTAACAGGAATACGACTCACAAAAGAAGATGCTATGAATGAATGCGATGCACCAGTATCAAATAATACGAAAGCAAAGGTAGATGATACTGAAATAATACATGTCACAACATCGTGATCTGTTTCAAATTCTGAACCAACAACACTGAACACTTTTCCAGTGGGAACATTCAAAGCAGGCTTCAAAGCTGACACCTGAGAATTCAGCTTCTGAGTGCAGTTATGAGAATAATGACCCGGCTTCCCACAGTTAAAGCAGATCAAATCTCTACCACTCACAGGAGCTGCTGAAGAAGGATATGCAGGTCTCTGGTTATTAACCACTGGACAAGGGTTAGCATAGATTGGTCCAGTACCCTGACTACTTGCAACAGGACGCACCGGTGCACCACTAGAACCATAGCTCGATGCAGAGCTATAACTGGAACTAGCTCCTCTAGGCTGAAACGAAGGAGCAGTATAAGGAGCAGGCCTAGAGAATCTCCGGTTACGGTCACCCAAATGATTCCTGTTCGCAATAGAATGCTGGAGCAGATAATTCTCTCTCTTACTATCTTCTACCTTCTTCGCATTCTGTACCATCTCAGCATAATCCACAATCGGATGAATTGCCAGATAATTCTTCAGTGACGGCCTCAAACCTTTGAAGAACTTCTTTGCCTTCTCACGGTCACCTTTGAAAGCATCAGGGGCAAAGTAGAACAATTCTTCAAACTTCTTCTGGTGCTCCAGAACAGTACTAGGTCCTTGCGTGAGTGCCATGAACTCAGCTTCTTTAGCATCTCTCACAAACTTAGGAAAATAATTCTTGCAGAATGCTTCCTTGAAAATTTCCCAAGTAAGAACGAGGTGCGAAGCTTCCAAAATAGGTCTGGTAGCATTCCACCACGCATCAGCTTCATGCTGTAGTCTTTGTTCTGCACATAGAATCTTCTGAGCTTCATTGCAACGGAGGTTGCGAAAAGCTTTTTCCATCTCTCGGATCCACTTGTTAGGGAACAATGTATACGACGAAATACCAGTAAAAGCATGGATCTGAAGCTTCAAGAAATGCTCCATCAACCTTGCATGCGGACCAGGGGCAAAACCGTCCACAAAAGTACCAGCTGCAGAAGTACCAGCTCCATTAGGGTTAAGAGCTGACTGGGCATTCTGCTGAGTAGTCGCAAAACCTTGCATCATAGTAGTAAACTGATTCTGCTGCTGATGCATCATGTTTCCCAGAATGTTCATCACATCCTGAATAAAGACTACTTGCGGTGCCTGCGGAGGATTTCCACCAGTGGGAGGAATTTCAACTCGGGGAGGCTCAGTTCCAGTGTTTACTGCAGGTATCTCAACACGGTTCTAATTCTCACCACCTTCTTCTCCATCTTGACCATTAACAGCACGATTCTTTAATTGAACCATTCTACGAAAGAATTCCAGAAATTAGCAACACTCAATGATCAAGTCCGGAAAAGATTTCACAAGTCAAAATAACTCCACAACATGGCCAACATTCACAAACAGAGGCAGCAACAAGCACAAAATCCAAAAATCAACAAAACATAGCCAAAATCCAAAAATCTGTGCAACAACAACTGGACCGGTCGCTTGAGCCGGTCGCTCAAATCAATCAACCGCCAGTAGCGACCGCCCCAAAATACGCGCGACAGCAACGTCTCAAATACGGTTTTTGGGTCTCATTTCACTTCTACACTTCTCAAAACACATTTTGGGCTCTGGGGATTTCGTGCTAAGGGTTAGGAAAGTATTTTGGAGACTCCGTTGGCTTCGGATCTACTTCCCACGCGACGCTTACACACTACACAGGTAATCTTCTCATAAAACCCTTCATTTCTATGGTTTGCATGAAAGAATTACAATGTGCAACTATTTTTAGGTTTTCTTTTGTGCAAAAATGTTTCTTTTACTTCCCATAACATGTCTAGGCATAGATCTACTGTTCACTATGCCTTTTTACACTAATAGGTAATTACTGGACATCTCATGGCTTCTCATTTTGCATCTTTTTCGCCTAAAACAGATTTTCTCACTAGATGGCTGCCCACGGAGGTAGGAGAGTACCCATTTGCGTCCAAGGTCGTGGTCGAGGTAGAGGTGACGCACATGACCCAGTCCATCCAGACTACTTTAGATCACTGGAGGCACAGGAGCTGTACTTTGGCCACTTCAGTCAGCTTCCGATCGAGCATGGTTGACCAGTAGTGACTTCAGAGGTAGCACAGTTCCAGATCGAGAGTAGATTTGCGGCTGTGGGCTGGAGAGGTACCTTGTTTTTGAATGAGGATGCCTATCCCAAGCTAGTCAGGTTATTCTACAGCAACCTGACCTTCCACAGAGAGATGGATGCAGAGCACGACACTAGGCTAGTGATAGAGAGCCGGCTGAAGACTACAGACATACGCTTCACCACAGAGGAGCTGGCTCACATCCTAGACGTGCCATACATCCACGGCGACAGGAGATGGCTCGAGCCGGGGGCTAAGTCAGATGATGTCATTCGCTGGGAGGAGAGAGCTCTCGTCTTCCCGAGCATTTGTCCACAGGAGTGCAGTGGGGTAGAGTCAGTGACCGAGCTGTATCCCTCATGCAGGATAATCTCCCGGATCATAGCACGGAACTTGCTGCCTAAGGCAGGTCATTAGAGTGAGATTTCACTCATGCAGGCTATGATGACCTTCTCAGTGTACACACGCTACCAGATAGACTTGGCTTACATAATCCATAATGCCATGATCTATCGAGTGACTCATCCGAGGGGAGCAAACCTTGGATACGGGCGACTTCTGACGCGGATCTTCGAGCACTTCGGGGTCGACCTAGAGGAGAGGAGGCTATCCCAGTTGGGCATGGCTGTACGATAGGTCACAAGTTGGTCGCTCAGATGCACTTACTGGGCGGACCAAACTCACCATAGATGCCAGCCGAGCCAAAGGACATGGATGTAGAGGCTGATGATGAGGATCATGCAGACTCGCCACCACCTTCCCAATTCGAGACAGGAGGCACATCCGGGACTCAGGATACTTCGGAGGTCGCACCACCTTGGGCTAGAGGTCTGTTCACTCGGATGGACCAGTTCGAGCAGGGGCAGGTAGAGATGAGGGGCCAGATAGCAGAGTGCCTTGACATACTCCGCCAGATGAGACTAGCTCTACCACCACCACCACAGCAGTAGATAGGCTTAGGTTTTGATTCAATCTGATTCAGTACTGACTTTAGGGTTTAGATATGTTTATTGTAGTTTTTATTCAGCACATGTTCATTTCCTACCATTTTGTAAAGCGTAGAGTACGCTCCAAATTATGTAAAGCTTTATCTTATTAATGAAATACAGTTATGTTTGTTGCACTTGTATTATTGTCTCTTATGCACTTTCTTGATAAATACAATGTGAGAATGTATTTCACTTGACTTATAGTAAGTTATGCAAAAAAGAATTCACTTACTTTCTCAGTTTGTTTCTAACGAAAGATGTTCTATTATTCACTCTAATTCTTTTGAGTCACTTCTGGGTCTATGACTCAGATTGCTCATCTAACACTTGTATTAAATATTATTGACTTCGTAAAACCAAGGCTCTGATACCACTCTGTCACACCCCACCCGTCGGTCTCGGTTACCGCCCGACAACCCATGGGTTCGATTCGTCACAAGATCCAAGGTTTTAGTCTATCAATAATATTTAAGACAAATAAAGATAATCAAGAGCAAAGACTATTCAATAACTGAATTAAATGAATTACAGGAGTCCAAAATACTCCAATAACAATAATAAAGGAAAGAAAAATGAATAAAGGTTTCAGCGGAAGTAAACAAAAAGGATATATCAATTCCTTCCCAATTTCCTTTTCTAAATCTAAAAAGTGCTTTTCATGGATCTCAAGGTAAGGTGTTCTCCAATTCAACTCTATTCGCCGAGCAAACTTTCTAACCACCCTCCACCTTTGATCATCAATAGGCGCGATAAGCGCACTCCATGCAGCTACAGGAGCTCCCGCACATACTATTTCCATCTCCCACTGACGGTGCCACATCTTCTTCATATGCGATGGTTCCTTCATAGGAAACCAGTCCATCTTCCTGTAAAGTTCCTTCTTCTGTGCAGGCTAATAAACAATACAAAATAAAGACGTGAGTTCTAGAGAACTCAATAAGAAACAATCACAATCCCATCAATTATCCAACAATGCCAAGATACATGAATAATATGAATGAATGCAAAACATGAATGATACTATGATTTCTAACTATGCAAGTCGCTAATAGTTGACATGCTTTAAGTTATACACCAGCCCTCCTCTGGGTAAGTCTCATCACTCTGATCCGGCAAGGACTGGCTACCTCCGTAGGGATCCTGGGAAAAAGGGGAAAGTCCACACCTGGCTCTCAATTCCATGGTTGGGGGTTAAGTCAAGACTCTCTTACCACGACCATTGGTAATGAGTACTGGCGCATCTCGGGGATTCTAATCCAATGCAAGGTCATACTGGTTACATGTCTACATGAAGCCCAGATACATCCCCTATGGCACCAACCAACTCGGTTCAGTATCCTTCGCAACCTAGGAGAAAGAATTCTCACGGACTAGTTACCGCTGTTGAACTCCACTCCTTAACCCTATGGTCATCCACATATTATTGGGGCGGATGCTCTCATGATTCCTCACGACACCCGGTCCGATCCTTGGACATCCATGAGCCCAACCCTAACATATGCAACCCTACCATTTATATGACTAACAGTGGACCACAATATCACCTCACTGTCATCACGGGTCACTCAATTTCAATCCCCCTACCGAAAGGGTAGTAGCATGTGGGGTACCTAACCATGCAAATCTAGACTCTACCTAATTAATGCCATCAAATAGTAAAGACAGTGCTGGAGACATCAGCAGGCATGTGTCCCATTCCACAGCCTTCTGATATCCCTAGCCAAGATATCCCAAAATAGGTACCTCATCCATCAAAACCATGTACCAACAACCATCAATCCATAACATCCATAATCAACACAATATGTATATAAGTAAGACAAACAGCAGTAAAGTAATATGATTTCTATATAAGACATATAAACAGCAGCATATATAAAGAAATATGATTTCAAATATACACTAGATTAACATATTATAAGTCTATTTAAGAGATAGGATGAATTGTCGTTACCTGCATATAATAAGATTGTCCGTAAAATGAAATCCGCTAACAATTATATGAGTTTTCTTTCAAACAGTGTCTACCTATATACAGGGTTACAGTATCATATAAGTTAAATGAATCAATTTGAATCGGAACCAAAAACCATTTGGTCTCTGTTTACCAGCCAGTCGCTTGGGCTGGTCGCTTAGGTTGAGCGACCACCACTAGTGACCGCCCCAAAAACAGTGAGTTTCAGTCCGAAACTCAGGCCTCTAATTACTCATTTTCAAACCGGATTTCGAATAATCTTGACCTAAGTCTCGAATCTAACACTCCCTAAGCCAAAAGGGTGAGGGAAAACTAACCATTACCATCAATAGATTACCCATAACTCTCCCCTTGACTGGATTAACCTTCTCACGAAAACAAGGTTTCGTTTACGGTTAATTCATCTCAAGTAGGTTAGAAAGAGAGTTAAAAAATATCCAAGGGGGTAATCACAAAAACTAGGGGATGGGTTAATACTAATTTAATGGACAAAGAGAGTAAAGAATAAAGGATTAATTCATTACCTCACGCCAGAGAGTCAGAGAAGGAAAGGACTGATCTTCCAAGTCACTGCCAGCACTCCAGAGTCTCTTTCGGATCTTCCCCGCAGCCGTCTAACCTCCCAAATAAGCAACCACGAATAAAGTATACGTTAGTTAGACGAGGGTTGCCTTTTATAGAAGTCAGGGGGCAAAAAAGGGTAAAATTCCCAAAAACAGACAGGCGGTCGCTCCAAGCGGTCGCTTGGTTTGATCGACCGCCACTAGCAACCGCCCCCATGTAATTTGCCATACAAGGGTGCTTTTGCTAGGGGGTTGATACCCAAGGCCAACCTAGCCCTAAAGAAGAGATGGGGAAGATCTTACCTTCATTCCGGACATCTCCGAACAGCACTTGACTTCCAGAAATCCAAGATCCAACCAAAACAGGCTCTTCAGATAAAGGATCCAGATCCATGGGTTTAGGTTATGGATCATGGACTTCAATCTGGACACTCCACAAGTTCACCCGACTAGACCTTCGGGTTCTCGGACCTGGAATATGGATCTCGGGTTAGAAATATGGGGGTTGTTACACACCTGCTGGGACCGCACCTTCATCAGATGCCAACATAGTTGCCTCTGATGTTCCGAAAGGTCTCCTTCGGGAATGCACGAACGATCTCTACAGCAGGGGCATCAGCAGCGCCATTAGCAACGGAGTGATCAAGATCTTCCTGGGAAGAACGAGCGATCTTTTCAGGCAGAGGAAGCGTAGGAGTGGCATCAGTAGAGACTGTGGGAATCTGACTTGAAGATTCACCAACAGCAGTCGCCTTACACTTAGAGGATTCACCAGATGAAACCACCTCGCTGGCCCCAACCGCCGCCGATACTGGAACGATTTTCTTACAAGATTTTGCCCTAATAAAGTTCGGATCGATTCTGGGAGCCACTGTATACACAGAAAAAGTCGTATCAGTACAAAAAACCAACAACACAATAAACAAGGAAAACCCTAGTTCTCTGTCAGATATGAACTACTCAGAATACCCATTAAGTAAACCCCAAGTACTACTACTGTGGAGTTTACTCAGGGGGAAGGAGAGGCCAAAAAAGCTCACTTGTTCAGAGATTATTGTTGGAGTACGAGGAATACGGAAGCAGAGCAGGGAGGATGGAATGTCGTTTTTGCAAATCTAACTTGCAGATAGCAGGATAGATGGAGAGTACCCTCGAAGGATTTAAATAGCCTCAAGTATTAAGACGATAGTTCAGAGCCAAAGGCAACCAATGGCCCAGATCGAAAAAATGCTTCGAAATCCTCAACAAGCAATATCAACGGTCATAGGGAGGCCACGTGGAAATAGGCACCTGATACGAGAATACCTCCAACCGTCGCACCACCATTTAAATAATGGTTGTATTGCCAATTCATTGAAAATAGTAAATGGTGTACCACGGCAAGAAAACGTTTGGACTTTGCAGCAAATGAAGGGAAATGTGTGGACTTTGCAATAAGTGAAGGAGTAAGGAAGAATAAAGGCATCTTTCCAAAACATCTCTTCATGATATCTTTACAAGATTATCATTCGTCGAGGAATACGAAGTTAAGTGATAAGGATTATCATTTATATTTTGATTTTCAGGACAAGCTTTCGATAGGAGACGAGGAAATATTAAGGCAAACAGGAAAGAAGTATCTTCATCAATGAGGAGGATCAACCTTTATAGGAAAAAAAAGAGGTAACTCCCTAAGCTTCTTCCTCATTGTTGCCTGAAGAATCTGCACAGGAGAGCCTTTCTCAGGGTCCTGAGAAAAGCCTTCCTCAGGATTGTCATTATCAGAATCCTCTTCAACGGCAGCTTGTGACTTTTCCTCTTGGAGGGGCGATTCGTCAGCAAGATATTCCTCATATTTTGGGTCAGCTAGAAAAGGATCATCCTCTTCCCGAGCCCAGTCAGGGAGATCCATTTTTAACTTCCCGAAGACCTCTCTGTGACACACCTCATGAAAGGGAGTTGTATCGAAGGAAGGGATGGATTCAAGAATCTTTTCCCAAACGTCATTCTGCCCCAAGCGGTAAGCTTGGATGTTGAAGGCACCCAGCAGTTTGGAGAAAGGTTCGCTGTTCAGGTACTTCCGAACACAATCCTTTCGAAGCTCCGGCTTGATATGCTCGGGTTTGCTAGGAACCGCCAGCTTCAGAATATCTTTGTTCTCTGCGCACTTAAGCTCAAGTCTGTCTCCGAACAATGTGGCAGCTGCTTTGCCTTCTTAGCCTCGCGCTAGGCAGCAACAGCGCGAGCCTTGAAGAGTCGAGAGCCCTTTTTAAGGAGTTCATCTCCTCGTCATGCTTTATCTGCAGCTCCTTGGCAGCTGCCGTCAGCCGGTCTATCTCGGAATTGGCCTTGGCCAAATTCTCTTCACAGGTCTGCAGTAAGGAGCCGTTGCGACCAACCTGGCTCAATGCTTCCATGTGCTGATAAAAACTCAACACAGCATTCCTAGGGAGGAGGAGATATTCAGAAGAAGTCATAAGAGATTATGAAAAAATCAATGAAAAATCAGGAAGACCGATACCTTGTGGACTGACTAACAAGGGCATCATCTTTCAGGGCTTCAAAATCCTGACGATCGGAGGGCAGAAGACTGAGGGAGCTCCATTCTACAGCTTTCTCAGGGTCTTGTGTCACCTTATCAGTATGCTTTAATGTCCATTGAGGTATGAAGACCTCCTCACAATCCTCGGTATTTTTGGATTTTTTGTGGGAGGAAGCATCAACTATATCATGCTTCCTTTTGGTCCGAGCGGAGGAGGAGATATTTGACCTCTCCACCATTGGCTTCTTCCCTTTACCCGAAGCGTCAACCACGGGCTTGATGTTCCTAATACCCTTGTAAGAAGGGTCGGGAGAGGGAACAAAAGCCTCTTGATCAGCAGTTAGGGCTCGGGGCGACCGTTGCTCAGCTGTCACAACTGCCCTAGCAGCCTTCGCCCGAAGATGCTCAGGGTTCATTCTTGGAGGCACTACAAAGAAGAACAAGAATCAGAATTATGAAAAGACATATCACTCTTGTAAATTTGAAGGATGATGGTTAAGAAGCTCACAATGAGCCAAGCCCCAATACTGAAGGATGGAGTTGTACTCCACCTCAAGACCATGTATCTCCTGATAGCATGGAATGGATTTGATCGTCTTGATAGCCGTCTCGTCTTCTTTGGATAAAGGGAGGACCCGGTTACTTTCAGAGTATGAAGTATATTGTTTCCAGACGATCGGGAAGTTGAGGTCTGACTGAGGCGCACGACAGAAAAAGTATCGTTCGCGCCATCCTTTGTGATTAGAGGGGCAAGTTCCTTTGGCAAGAATGCTGCCCCTCCAATCAAGCTCAGTCTTATTACGCTTGGAGAGTACAACCCAGCCGGGAGGATGGGAGATAGAAAGTAAATGAAAGTGCACAAAAAGAGCAAGAGATGGCATAACGCCAAGTTCAAAACACAAACCCAAGAAGCCGACGATGAGATGCCAGCTATTGGGAAGGAGCATTCCAGGGCAAATGTCCCAGTGATTCAGAATGGCTAAGAACAAAGGATTGAAAAAAGGAAAGCGAACCTCGCTTTCCAGTGCATCTATGTATAGGGAAAATTCGCCCGGAAGGGTCGAATCAACCCTCTCATCAGGATTGGGAGCCCTAATATGATAAGAAGAAGGAAAATCAAAACCCTGGATTGCCGAAAGAAGGCTTTCCTCCTTGTAAGAGGAGGGAACAGAACCAGGTCCGCCATTGGACCCGGAAGTTTGTTTTGACTGCCTAGAGGACTCGGCAGTCACCCTAGGAGTCTTGGAAGATCCAGACTCAGGAAAGGCAGAAGGAGTTTCGGCCTTTCTTTCTAAACTTTTATGGGAAACTTCTACGAATTCACGCCAGATGGCAGTTAGGGTTTTATTATCACTATCCGACTGCTCGGAAGGAAGGGAAGCAAAAGCTTCGTTACCACTACTATTACTGACACTAGGTACCAGGGAAGAAGAAACCCTATTATCCTCCATTACTAGTTTCAGTAAGGTACAAAAAAAAAACTGGAGACAGGAAGTTTAAACTTTGCAAAAGGATCAGCAAACTTACTGATTCAATGAAGCAAAGGCTTGAGAGTGAGAAGGCGCGAAGCAGACAACGAAGGTTCAAATTTCAGACAAGAAGAATGAAACCTACGAAGACAACAAACTGCTTTTAAACACCCGCACGAGTGTTCGAGGACCTGAACGATCAAGATTGATTCAGCATCAACGGTCGAGATTTGAAGACATTTTGAAAGTTTGAACTCACGAATCCAAAACAGGCGTTCGGAAACCATCGCTTGGGTTATGTGAGCCACGATAGATCGCCTGCAAAGAGACGCGTGGCATTGCCCTCACAACACTCGAGGAAAAGTGACCACCGCATTAAATGTGATATGACATTTAGTGGGATATGCAGAGACTATTGCCTGACGAAGAACCCAGTTAAAAACCAAGCCCTCGGGATTGACTGAACGCTTGGTTTGGGGGGCTCGTGATACAGAGGAAATATGATCAAACCTGGTTCGTACTCGGTTTGACCCTCGACCCCGGTCGAGACGGAGGGAATCGACTCGCTTCCGAGCGAGCCGGGTCCAAAAGATATCTTGCTGAGGAAGAAAACTAAATCAGCAACAGGCACGCCCTAATCCGACTTATGGATTAGGTTAATTACCCTAATGATGGCAGACACAACTTGGCGGCTGTCACTTATCATTATTGAAGGGATAATCATTGGATAACCGTGAGGTTATCTCAGGAGTCCTCTACTAGTTCAAACTAGAAGAAGTCTATCGCTCAACGGATCTAATTGTTAGGATCCAACGACTATCCGAAGAAGGCTCAAATGCATCCAACGAAGAAGATTCGAAGGTACACTCTATATAAACCTTACTTACCTACAAGGTAAGGAGGACTCAGATCCATATACACACTGGTAGATGTAAACTATCAGAGACTTACGATCTAGATCACTTTCCCAATTTTTCAGTCCTTAGCTCTGTGCGTCTAACAGAGCCGTTTGTGATTAAGTTCATCAACTGACTTAGCCTTCGGAGGTGGACTCCCGACCCCAGCGGTCGGGCCACATCTGACGCTTTCGTTTTGCAGGTCATCACAAGGAGATCTAAGGGCTGAGCAGATTTTGGATGCATCACTCTCTAATTTATTCCAAAGCTCTTAATGATAATTGAGAATACCATAAAAATGCTGGTGAAAAATGCAGAACCAATGATTAGTTTTATTTTACATAAAAATTTGCAAAAGAAAATATAAACCAAATTTAAGCCATTATTAATTATTTTAAAAGGTTCCCAGGAAAAGTTTGAAATTCAATTTAAAACATTGAATTATTTGTGAAGCTGAAAAGCCTATCATCCAGAATTTCTCATCTAATTATGTTTATCTTAGGTTATTTGTTTTTTTTTTTTTTTTTTTTTTGTAATAGAACTGCATTCATAAAAAAAAACTACCGAGAAGAACAACCTGGAGGTAAGAAATCCACCAGCCAGGGAGAGGAAACGGGTCAAACAGTCAAACTCGGCCCTAATCGGGCCCTCCTAGCCAAGGTGTCTGCTAAAGCATTAGACACTCCTAAAATAAAAAGAAAATTACAAACATCAATATCCTAACATAGCCTTAAAATATCTCTTAAATAAGATTAACATCCCAATCTAAAACCAAATTGATGCCATTTAAGAAATGGATAATCGATTGATTATCAAAACATATTTGAATGCATCTATATCCACTTCGAATTGCATCCTGAAGAGCATCATGAAGGCACAAAGCTTCACCCATTAAAGAAGATGAAATCTTTTTTGGATCCGAAACAGCATACAACAGACTTCCACTTGGAGAAAGAAAAGCATAACCAAGGCTTCTAAAAGAAATGTTTTACCTCAAACCCATGGCTTCTCTCTCCTTTTCTCAAATCTCTCTCATCAATTTAGTTTTAAAAAAAATCATCAAAATCTTTATAAATATATTTAGATTTTCTTTGTCTTCCAGAGTTTCTATACATCGGTTAGAGTTGTTATTGACATGTGAGATATATATATATATCATACTACTATAATAAAAGCATGTACTCTATCTTTTTCGCAAATCTTTTTCAGTCCTTTTCTGCCCTTAGAATTTTTATATATACCAATAATGTTGTACTATTTGTTATGTCTTTAGTTATTTTTGCAAGGATAATTTGGATATTGTAATCATGAATTATTATGAATTTATCCTTAATTTTAATCTAGATTTCTCTCTTGACCTCTTTCAATCTCTCTCAAACTCTGTCGCTCTATCCCTCTGCCTCTCGAACTCTCACTGAATCTCTCTCTAAATCACCATTATCTCTCACGAGCTCTCTCAATCTCAGTCTCTCGCTCTCTATATCCCTCTCCTCTCGAACTCACTCTGAATCCCTCTCGATCTCTACCTCTCTCAATCTCAGTCTCTCACTCTCCTTCAATATTTCCAGCAAAGTTTAATTTTCTCAATCATTTCTCCTCACGAGTTGTTCTAATGCTCAACTGTTACTTAGGGTTTCTTCTCATTCTTTGGCTTCTTTCAGTGATAATTGATATATTTCGGTGATCTCTTTTCAGGCAGTGTTTGATGACAAGGGTTGTTATTGATCTCAGAAGATCAGAATGATCAATTTCTTAGGGATTCCAGTTCGTATCTTCAAGAGGTAGGCGGAAACCAATCTCTTCTATTTATTTATCTTTGTTGTTTCTCCTCTTTTTGTCGTATAATAATAACCTCGGGGTGGTTGTATACCGGAGTAACAATCTTCGGTTTTTTTTTTTTTTTTTGGTTGGTTGGTTAGAGGTGGTTTCAATACTTTGAATTGCTCGATCGATCTCTCAATCTATCTATCGATTTCTCTTAATCTGTCTCTCGATCTCTCACTCTTAAAACCAACGGAAGCAAACAGCAGAGTTGAAGGTGAAGTGCCGCCAAACCAAATGGCTAAACCTCTTCAAAGAGTTGCGAGGAGAGCTTAAGTTCGACTGTTGTAGTTGGATTAAGAAAAACCGATACAAGCTCGCCTCATGGCTGCGCGTGTGGTTTTAAGACTTGAAAAGTCTCTGATGTGCTAAGAGAAGAGACGCTTTGCGATGTCCACTTCGATTTTGCGAGTTTTCTAACTTCCAACCTAAAAATCTCATGCCTCGTTCTATTCGCCCAACTACTCTTACTCTATTGTTAATAACACTCTAAATCCAAATCTCTCTTTCACTTCACTAATTGCCTCTTCTTCTCTGATCCATCGTCGTCGAATCTCTGTCTCCGTTTCTTCGTCTGCCATGGAAGCTACTGCCTTCTCCAGTTCCCTGTCATCTTCAAATTCGATTCTTAATCGGAGATCTCTCAACCATGGCTTCTTAGCTCATCCACCTGCTTTCTCTCAAGGAACCAACTTCTTGCCTCGAATCTCCGTTGCCAACTTCCAGATCTCGTGTTGCCTCCTCCGTTGCATCCAAACACAGGAGTAACTTCATCACTTGCTGCTCCACAAACGGCGCAGAGGATATAGACAAGGAAATAATCATCAAAAAGAGATATCCTACATTCCCAACCGTTATGGATATTAACCAGATTCGCGAGATTTTGCCGCACAGATTTCCGTTTCTTCTGGTAGATAGAGTGATCGAATACAAACCTGGGGTCTCAGCTGTCGCCATAAAGAATGTAACTATCAATGATAACTTTTTCCCCGGACATTTCCTTGAGAGACCCATTATGCCCGGTGTTCTCATGATTGAGAGTTTTTCTGGCAACTAGCGTTGGGCATTGTAGAGCCTTATTTCAACTTTATTCAAAGACAATTGTTGCAGGTTTAATTGGATATATTAACAATTATATTGGTTGACCATGTAAATGTTACAGGAGATTCGAAAATTAGCTTCACATTTCATGTCTATAGTTTTTCTTCATGTAAAACATGAACATGATCAGCATTGTAAACTATATAGCTCAGGATTCCAGTTCGTATCTTCAAGAGGTAGGCGAAACCAATCTCTTCTATTTATTTATCTTTGTTGTTTCTCCTCTTTTTGTCGTATAATAATAAGCTCGGGGTGGTTGTATACCGGAGTAATAATCTTCGGTTTTTTTTTTTTTTTTGTTAGAGGCGGTTTCAATACTTTGAATTGCTCGATCGATCTCTCAATCTGTCTCTCGATTTCTCTCATTATTAAACTGTTCGATTGATCTCTCGATCTCTCTCAATGTCTCTCATTATTAAACTGTTCGATCGCTCTCTCAATCTGTCTCTTAAAATTTTTTGAACTCGCATTCTCAATGTCATTTACTTTTCTGTTTAGTTACACTCCAATCATGTTATTTATTAAGTTCCATTTCTATATCATGCAATAACAATGAGTTCATTATGGTTATTTTGTGCTACTTTTCATTCTTATTTGGGTACTTATATTGGAAAGATTTTTTTTCCAATATGTTTCCTCTATAAGTCAAAATCTGTATTTATCTTTAGAGCTAGCTTAGTGTATTGTTTCATGTTACGGTATTGAATTAGTTGTGGGTTGACCTACTAATGTTTATTACACAGATACGAGTATTTGTCTAAAGGCAGCTTCTGTCCCAATTGGGTCTTCAACTTTTAGGTTTCAAGTTTGAGACTAGAGGTTGAACTTCAAGAGTAATGAATCTTTTTCATTCACATTGGTTTCAACTGAAAGGAATTGGTGGCTATTTAATGCCCAATGATTAGGATTAGAAAAAACATCTGTGATCTAGAATCGCATGTCAAGATTGACTCAAATAAGAGAGGTTTTAGCAATATGGTTGGGATGGTTCATGTGGAGCAGTTTGGTCAAATGGTTTATGATAGTTGTTAACTGTTTCAATGCAACTTGTCCTTCCAACTTTCAAATTTGAGGGTATGGCTGTCGCCAAATTACTAACTTGCAAACAAATGAGATTTTATTATATCAAAAGAATAAAAAGTAAGATTTTATAATTTCAAAAAAAAAAAATGAATGTATAGATTAATAAGTAAAATCAAAATAGGCTAATATAATTTCTAATTATGGAAAATAAATTAAGAGAATAACATAGAGATATAAAGAGTATGAACTAGATCTTCTACTTATAACTTGACTAGCATCTCATCAATTGTCTTGGAAACTCATCAAATTTGGCGGCACCTAGAAATAGCAAGCATAGAACTTCAATTTGACAATATCACGGTATAGTATGATCTAATGTTTTTTTTAGAACCTTGCAACAATACAAGAAAATATCAATTTTTCATGCACTAGCAATATAGCTTTGGATAGATAAAAGACTTGTAAATCACATGTTTAACTTGATGTTCTTTAGCTCAAATTGGTAGAGCATTTGGAATATAAGTGTGTTCCAAAGATGGTGGATTGAATCCACCAAGCCCTTTTTAATCAAATTTTCGTAGTGAAATTAATTATGTTCATCATAATCCATATAATTTCAAAATTCATGTTTTCTCTTTCTCTAGCTTCCCATTCTTTTATTTTTCTACTTTTTTATAACTCTTGGTTATATGGTTCACAAGAAAAAGTGGAAGCTTTTGTTCTCTTGACATCTCTATTGTATGGTTAAATATTATAAAACTACGCACCTTTAAATGAATTGTAAAGTATAATATTTATCTTTTGGTAGGCTTTGAATATATTGTTAGCATTCTACTAAATTTTGATTTATAAAAAACTAAATTTTTTTTTTGATTGATTTGCTCCAAAATAAATATTTTATAAGTGTCATTTGTGTATTTTTAAGTCGATGAAGCCCTTAACTATGGCTATGGGGAAGTGTAATGATAGGTTTGGAGGTGATGTTCAAGGATTGGACTTACTAATATTCAAGATGAATCTAAATGTTCAAGTTACGAAATTTTGTATTTTTAATATTTAGGATATCTAACTAAAGAATTAAGTTAATTAAATAGCTTTTCAAAAAGAATCAGTTGACAAAATCATGGTAGCGAACAATTTTCTAAAATGATTTGGGTTCATATGACAAAATATTGATATCAATTTCAAATAACCAAAATACTAAATTCAATACAAAGAAGAACAAAACCCTAAGGTTTGATAATACTTTTTTTTTAATGCCGAATAAAGCCATCAAATCATGTTTCATTCGATTTTTAAAAAGAACTTATGTCCTTAGCATTAATTCGTTCAATTATGGCCCAACAATATTCGCTACTCATATAGTTTCTATCAAATTAGGAGAAATGCGGAAAATCCATGTGCATTTGCACGTAAATGTTCTAACTAGTATATATATATATAGATATATATAAATCCTTATCAGTTCATAATCCTTCCATCTATGTCTTTCATTTCTCTTTTCCATCAAGATAAAGAATAGTACACCATACTTCTGTCCATACTTCTGTCACCGCCAAATTAAAATCATCCTCCACCAAGAACGATCAAAATCTACTAACAACGATGATCATGACATGTCTACAACAAATGTTGTTCTACCTCATGCAAGAAGATTTTCATACTTAATTTCTCTTGACATCAATAGCAATTTTACCGCTAGCCGAATAGTGTCTTCAAGTCCTTATTGTTAAATTTTCAAAGATAAGCCTTAGAACATCATTACCATAGTTCCATCATTCAAACTGCCATATAAAAATAGTGGAAGCTAGCCATCATTGAACTCTCCCACAAACTCATTTAAACCACACGAGAGAGAAATAAAACTATTTTCAAAGCATCTAGGTTCAAGAAACCCTAGGCAAAGTTGGAGAAGAAGCTCAACAACTTCACATCTATTATCATAGCCTAAAATTAGTACCTAAATATGCTTCTCATATTTTATTTTTAAAATTAAAAAATTAATATAAAAATTATTAGTGTTTATTTTAATTTATTTTTGAAAATATTCTCTTGATACCACTCAAAAATAACACCTATTTTTAGGGGCCCCTAGTGCACATAGAACTTTACTAGTACTTGTAAAAATTACAAATGATAGTATAACAATTAAACTATAATACTGGAGACATTACTAATTTTCCCTAATTAATATAAAAAATCTTTACTTTTTTAATAACTCAAAACTCCTGAAACAAAAACATAAATAGGCATTGTCGCATTGGTAAGGAAAGTAGAGTGAAGCAGGTGGCGTCTTACTCAGCCAGACTTGTGTCATATGTGCATGCCATGAATGTCTCTCTAGCAGATCTGAAGTTATTCGCACAAGAGAACACATGGAACCACATAACCCTTTATTTGCCCAGCACACTAATTGGGAGTACAATTGTCCCGCGAATACGCAGCTGCCCATATATGAATCAGTCCACCAAAACCACGACGTCCTCTTCGCTTTTCCTCCACTTGTTTGCCATGCAAACCCTAAAAACCTCCTATAAATATTTCTTCTCTAGCAGATCTCCCTGCTCATCAAAGTGAAGAAATCCAGTTTCAACTACTGAACATTAAGAATTGACTAGCAGGAAAGAAGAATGGGTCGACTTGCGATCATAGGTGTTGTTCTGGTGGCCTTAATGGTCATGGCAGAAGCCACGGTTTTCGTTGACACTGAGGAAGAGCTAGATAATCGATACAGCAGCCAGGGGCAGTGCCGTCAGGAGTTGAGTCGCCAGCGCCTGCACAGGTTTCCTTCTTGTTCAGAATTTACCTTAAAATCTTGGGTTTGAATTTGGAATTGGAATCTGACTCCCTCGTTGTTTTGTTTCTGTTGTTAATTTTGTGCATGAAGTTGCCAGCGACACCTGCAGAGAGGTGGACGAGGACGAGGAATTGGAGATCTGATTCTTAGGCGTGGATCCGAAGAAGAGCAGTCCCTGGAGCACTGCTGCAGAGAGCTGAGGCAAGTGAATGAAAGGTGCAGGTGTCAGGCCATCGAGAGAGCACTGGAACGGGCTCAGGAAGAGAGAGGAGGAAGATCCCAGGATTACGATAGACAAAGAGACAGGGACTTCGATGAACAGGACAGGCAAGGTAGATTCGACGAGGATAGGCGTGGAAGTTCACAAGACTATGATAGGCGTGGAAGCTACTCTGGTGGTCAGAGCCAGCAGAGGGAGCAGATGGTTCGAAGGGCTCAGAATCTGCCCCAGATCTGCCGCTTGAACAGGCCCCAGTACTGCCAGATTAGGGAGCGCTACTGAGCTTTCCCAAGTTTTGGTTGAAGTACCTTAAGAACTAGTAGTTCTTAGAAGACGAATAATGGAGAGAGGGGGGTTAAAGGCGAAGTTGTAAAAAAGCACATTATCGTGCTTTCACTGCTTTGTACGCTTTATTAAAAGCTAATGCACTTGCCCACTTTTATCGATCGAAGTTCTACCTTCTAGATTACGATTTCGAGATCGTCTTTCACATTTGATATGGCTACAGAGAGAGAGGATTAATCATTGAGTTCTTTCTCAGCGCGGTGCATCAAGAAGATTCTTTTTCCCATTATGACTCTGGCTGAAACCGATCTACCTAATAAACTAAGTTTAGGAAATACGTATGACACTGTAATTCATTTCCTTGCAATTCCCTACTCAACAATCTTAAGAGAGGTTCTTAGGACATTACCATGTGGCATTTAAGTAATCCTTCCACGTCAATTTTTCGTTTCTATTTTCAATACTATCGGTGGACTTGAGAGGGTTCATGTCATGCAGCTAGCAGAACTGGTCAATGTCATGCAGCTAGCAGAACTGGTCAAGTGATCCGTAGGAATAGTTTTATTTTCTTTCCATTTAGTTGTATTTAGAATATGGGCAGCTATGAGGGGAAGAAAGCTTTAGGAATTCTAACAAATGGAAAAGGCAACAGAAGTTTGCCTAAGACATGGATGGAATGGAATTCGACCGCCACTTTGGTTCCAATTGAAAGAAGAAATTAGGAAGTGATGCCTCATTTGGTTGAGTCGCGCCTAGTATTTACTCCCAGGAGGCTAGCTACCCATCTCCATATTTCACGCAACAAGTTATGAAGAAATGATTTATATCCTCATTCCCCCTTAGACAAAGACCATTTAATCTTGGAACAGCTAATTAAGTATTATTTGTTTTTATGTTTTTAATAGAAATATACTTAATTTATTAGGCCACTTCTGGTTAGTTACCCAATGTATCAGTCATAACCAATTTATCAATTAGTTTTTATTTATTAATTTTTAATATTATCTTTTCATATTAATAAAAAAATATTATTATTGAATGATATTTTTTATGAGAGGAAGACGAAGAAACGAAAAACAATTCTAAGCATAAGATTTTTCATTCAAGATTTCATTTGTGATCAAATTATGTCAAGTTAGGTGAGCATGATTTTCCTTTTTCATGCAAACGAACTTGCATTTTGTGATTGCTTTCACAAATTATGTGTATAGTTTAGGGGTTATTCATGGCAAATTTGAGCAGTGCAGATTTTCTCTACTATAACTGTTTTTTTTCAGTCTGGAGATTTCAAATATCTAAAGATTTCAAATCTATAAATTTCAAATCTATGGAGTTATAATTTATAAAATTAGATGTTTGGTTGTGGAAGACGGATTCACCAAAAACTATTTGGGCATGTTTTTGTGAAGGCAAGTCTGATCCGATTACACCATAAGATGCTGGATTCATAGTTTTAGGGAGGTGACTTGATTTCATCAGGGATTTTACAACCAAAGGGATAGATTCGAGTGAATGACAAATTGAAATCTTGGACGTAACTATACAGGCCCTAAAATCATTGGGGGAGTTGAAGCATTTTCATAAATGTAGTTGAGTTAACCCATATGCAGTCTAGGGTAATGTGCTGTTAATGTGCTTGTGTTACTCTTTCCGCAATTTCATCTAGTAGTGCTTCTACCTTAGAGCCAAAATTGTAAGTATTCATCTTTCTATACACAAGTATGCTATTATGGACCAAAAAAGTATCCCATCTCCAACTGCTTAATTAGTCCTGGTGGTTGAAAGCGTGCAACCATTAGAATAGGATTAGTAATATAATTTCAAATATCAGTCTGCAAATTTATGGAATTAATATATAAATGTGGTTGTGAGTCAATTGTGTCTAGAGTTCTTAGGGAGTTGTCTTCCAAAACTGTGGTGGGGGATAGTTTAAGGGCTGAAATCCAATATTGTCTTCCAAAACCGTCTCTCTTTTTTTTTTGGGGGGGAGGGGGAGTTAAATAATTGTTGATTGCAAGCCTTCCAAATGTAATAGAATGTAATTGATAGGACTGAAAAATATAAATTCACAAAAGGGGGTGTTTCATTGGAGATCTATACTCCAATTTATGCAAACTTCAAGTAAGGAAGTGAATGAAGCTCTTCAGTTTTGTATAAAAATAAAAATAAAATAAAAAATAAAAAAAGATATTTTGCCATCTTTTTTTGAGAAGAAGAGCTTGATTATGAGTTTCACATGGTAAATTCCCCGTCCACCAAAATGAAGAGGGATAAATAGGAGGGATTTCTTTATTGCTGGTGTTTTATTGGGAGATTTAGTATTACCTTTCCAAAACTGGTACATGATGTTGTCTAGCTTTTGACAAATAGATTTGGGAAGTTTTAAGCAGCCCATAAGATTGTAGGAATAGAAGATAATATAGATTTGATTGGAATTCCAGGTGCTGATCAAACTTTAACGTTGGTTAGAGATGCAACCCAACTTTTGATATTTGCAACTAGTTGCTTTCAATTTTTCGGGTAAAAATGCATGCAACCTATGTTGTAGCTATATTTCTTTCAATTCACATCCTCTGTAATTAAAGGTTTTGATCATATTTCTTCTCCTCAATAAGAGGGATTGATTTAAATATTAACATTTCTTTCTCGGTTCCTAAATGTCTTTTAAATTAAAATTTTTAAGTTATCCAAATTATATTCTTGAAGAGTTGTCAACTTCGTGCAATTGGCCAGCAGGAACATGACAATGCATGGTAAGTGAAGCAGGTGGTCTTTCGGATAGTGAACTTTAATTTCTCTCTTCACTGTGGGCATTGTTGTAATTTTCATAGTTTTATTTGAAAATTCAAACAATTTATTTTCCTAAAGGTTGAGTCTTTTCCTAAAAGACACATAAATGGCCAATAGTTGTCTTTGCTAACAAACATGCCTTAAAGGTAGAGGTTTGTTCTTTGGGAGACAACCTTTAGTGGTGTCTCTTACTCTTCTATATAAAGGTGGGAGATGTTTTGTTTATTATCGCACAAAAACGTTTTTGAGAAGCTTTGATTTTCTTTAAATTGTGTCAAGGAAAGTGAATTGGTGAATATAGCTTTATGGATCTCTTAGTCCATCAACTACGGGGTGCACCGTCTATGATGGAGGGATTGACTGATCTTAGGGGTGAAAACACACTTAGACCCGTGTGCACTATTCGGGGCGTTTAAATACCTTAAAGAAAGTGTCGTTACCGACACGTTTCAACTCCATCAATTTTCGTTTATCAAGATGGATGTACGTAACAAAGCTTTCGAAAAGGGTTTTGTTCATGCCATTTGAATCAAGATAAGTTTTCTAATTCTGCTTTATTTGTCTTATATGATTGCCTGTGGTAATATATTGACAACAGGCATGCCATGCGGAGTAGCAGGGATTTTTATTTGTGGCAGCTGCTGCTGGCAGCTGCCGACGGCTGATATTAAGCCACCTCATCAAGTTTTAAGTGAGCGGTTGAGATTTAAACATGAGGGATTTAGGTGTAAATATTGCTTTTTCATTTTACATTTTAAAGAATTAAATTTTGTTAATTTACATTACTAAGTCCCTCTCCTTCACCCGATACCCAAAAACCCTTTCTCTCTCATTTTGTCTTCTCAGTTCTCAGACGGCCGCTGTTTGGGAGCACGACTCCGGCGACACCAGGGTCACTCCGATGATAGTAATCCGTCGTCGGTTTCCGTTGAAGCTATATTTGGTTGCCGTTGAAGCTATATTTGGTCGTCGTCATCGTCGGTTGCCTTTGCGCTGTAAATCTGTGGTGTGGCATGGTGTTGTCGTCCGTCTCTGCCTTCTTCTCCCTTCTCTGTACTGGTGTGGCTGGTGTCGTCGTCCGTCTCTGCCTTCTTCTCCCTTCTCTACTGGTGTGGCGTTTGCGCTGCATTAATTTTGTTTCAATTTTTGAAGGGTTGAGATTCCCATCTCAAGGCCTTCGTAATTTTTCTAACAAGCTGCTATAAGAAAACCAAGAAGAAAAAAACCCTGTGAAGTTCGCGGTGAGCCATCTCGATCATCTGTACTGTATTCACCATTTTCTTTCATCATTCAAATGCAAGATATTATTTGATTGACCATCTTCATTTACTCTTTTTGGTGAGTTTCGGTTGCATCTCTACATTTTTATTTTTTTTTTCTTCTCTTTTCTCTTTTTTGGTTTAAAATTCACTTTTTTTTTTTTTTCCCCCTTTTTCTTTTTTTAATATTGCCCCTGGGGGGAATTTTGGTTGAAATTTTATCATGCTATCTGTTGTAACTAATATATCCATTGCCGGTTTGTACTGGTCAAACCAATCTCAATCGGGTTCAATCGAGATATAAAGCTAAGATGATCGGAGGCGTCCAAAGAGGAGCAATGATCTGATGGCCATGATTTAAAGAGTATTATAAGCGGGAAAACCAGTATAAAAGCGGAGGAAGATCCGTGAGAAGGTAAGTCTCTAGAATCAACCAAAACTCTAAGCTCACTCTGATTGAACTCCATTATTAGCATTCCAAAAGCTCCAGAGAGAGCTCGTGTGAACACCATTGACTCCATGCTGACTAGATCGTCGGAGGCAGAGACGCCGATCAAGACGATCGGCTCCGTTTCTTCTTGTGATTCTGTTTTCTTTCGGGAGTGAGAGGTTGATTGATCAAGGAGCAAACCGGATCGAATCGGATCCGAGGAGTTCGGTGCGAGAAACTTCGGTTCAAGGCGATCGACAAAAGTAGCACCAACATTTGGCGCCGTACGTGGGAATTCAAGTCGGAAACAGAAGCTATGGCTCAATCACCTGAGCGAGAGGGGGAATTACCGATAGAAATGGCGGAAACAAGCCGAGAGGGAGCCAAGGAGAGTAAATCCAAAAAGAAGAGCGAGAGAAGTGGTTCCGATACCGCAAATTCCAGTGGTGATGCAAACTCGACAAAGGCGAGAGAATCTTTGGAAGATCATTCTCCATCTCGTCCAAGCCGATCAGTTTGAAAGGCAAGAGAAACAATTAGCGAGAGACATTGGCGACATCTCGTCCAAAGTTAGATCCAAATCTAATTGCTTTGAGCGGTTTGAGAGCATGCGGCATCAAATCTTTGGAGACACAAAATCTAATGAGAACCTTCATCAAGCGGATCGGAGTACATCCGAGGAGAGAGTTCCGGTTTTGTCGGTTGGAAGATCTCGAACTCTTTCCCGAGCAAAAGCGACTTCTGTCCCAAACTCTCGGGTTCAAAAATCGGGAGGAAGTCGAAGGAGATCATTTTACGAAGGAAGGATCGGGAGAAAGTGCGAGATCCAAACTATATTCCACTAGAGGCGAAGATCGAGAATCGTCCGAGAGATGATCAATTGAGTCATATCTGGAGCAAAAAAAGCGGGAGCGTTGGGAATTGGAGAGATAAGAGAGAAACGGGAAGATCGGGAGATTGCGGATCTGAAGTTTATGGATCGGAAATCAGCAAAAGATTTCGCGTCCTCGATGATCAGATCCAACGATTGGTGAATAAAGATGGCGGAGAAAATACGGGGGAAATAATGAACCGAGAATCCATTTGCTAAAGACATTATGTCGGCACCATTGCCGCGCAATTTTAAACTTCCGACATTCACGATGTACGATGGAAGTCCGAGATCCAATGGAGCACACGGCTCGGTTCAACTCTGTTATGATGCTAGCGAGTAACTACGATATTTTAAAGTGTCGCTCATTTCCATCTTCCCTGAAAGGATCTGCAACAACCTGGTTCTTGACTTATTGCCGGACTCCATTAAGGATTTTAAGGATTTGTCGAAAGTATTCTTGTCAAGATTCCAAAGTAGCATGAAAAGCGACAAAGCTGTTGATAACTTGGCTGCAATCCGCCAAAAATCGGGAGAATCGGTTCGAAATTATATGAAGAGATTCAATCGAGTCAATTCAAATTAAAAATTTGAATGAGGCGGTGGCATATGACGCTATGTTCGGAGGCCTAACGAGATGAACATCTTCCGGAATTCCCGATTATGAATAAACCAGACAAACATAGCGAAATTGACGACTCGTTTATGTCGGTATGCAAATATGAAAGACATCCTCCAAGCAAGAAAAGAAAGCGATAGCGGTGGAGTTAAAAGAAAAGATGAGGGAGTTGTGAAATCTGATCGGAGAGAGATCGGAGAGAACGAAGGAACAGCAAGAGCTTTTCAAGAAATATTCACGATCGTCAATACGAAGGGATATTCCCAAACCATTCCAAGAAAACTACACTCCTCTCAACGTAAGAAGATCGGAAATTCTGATGCAAATTCAGCACCGAGGGATTTATGAAATGGCCATTACCTATGATAGCAAAGGCGGATGAAAGGAATCCGAATAAATTCTGTAGATATCACAAAGATCATGGTCATGATGCGATGACTGCGAGAATTCTAAAATATGAAATTGAGCAGTGATCAACCAAGGAAGATTAGATCGGTATGTTCAAAAAAGAAATGGGGGAAACGAGAAGAAATGTTGCTTGATCAGCCGAGAAGGTGGAACAATCGAACACCGGCAAGAGAAGAACAAGCCAAGGGAGATTTTCGGTATAACTCTCCGAGAGGAAAATACTAAACGACGGGAAAATCGGCGATTCAACGAAGCGGTCCCCCGTCATGACCATCCTGGGAAGTTTGGACTTAAATTCAATTTCAAAATCTAAGGCTCATGCCGGTATGTGAATTCTGTTGAATCTCATGTTATTCCTAGAAGAATCAAAATGATGAAGGAAATAGTCTTCACGGAGGAAGAAATGGAAGGAATTCAAGAACCACACGATGACGCGATTGTGATAGTCATTGAGGTGGCGAACGAGAGATATTCATAGAGTTACGGTAGACACGGGATCATCTGTAGACATCATGTCTTACGAAGCTTTTCAACGATTGAAGTTGGATACGGTCAAGATAAAACCTTGCGGTACAAGACTATTTGGATTTTACTGGAGAGTCTACTTCGGTAGAGGAAGCTGTGGAACTAACGATAACACTTGGAACACATCCACAAACGGTAACTACGGTTACCAAATTTTTGTTAATAAAAAGTCTATCGGCATACAATATAATGCAGGGAGACCAACGTTGAATACTATTGGTGCAATAATTTCGACAAGACATTTGAAAGTCAAATTTCCAACGAGAAAGTGGCATTGGAGAATGCAAATCAGATCGAGAAAACTTCAAGGCAAAGCTACACAACTTTTTTGAAGGATTCGAAAGCACAAGGTAAGGCACTTGCCTTTCTTGTTGAGATTCTGAGATAATAGAGATGAGGAAAAAATTCAAAGAGGTGAACCGGTAGAAAAGCTAGAAAAAATTTGTTTTGATTTGGAGAATCCGAGAAAAAGGGACCATGATAGGAGCTGATCGAACGATCGGGATAAGCAACAATTGAAAGAATTTCTCCGACAAAACGCGAGATGTCTTTGCACAGTCGGCTCAAGACATGCCGGTTTAAGCGGGGAGGTAGCGAGCATTGTTTATGGATAGATAAATCTATCAAACCGATGCATGAGAGACGAAGGAATTTCTCATCGAGAAAAGCATGATGCAATTAAGGTTGAAGTGGACAAACTTAAGAAATGCGAGTTCATTGAGCAAATCGAGTGCCCAAGGTGGTTAGCAAATGTGGTAATGGTGAAAAAACATAATGGAAAATGGCGAATGTGTGTAGGATTACACTGATTTGAACAAGGCATGTCCCAAGGATTGCTATCCTTTGCCACGAATCGATCAGCTAATCGATGCCACATCGAGTCAGCGAGATGTTGAGTTTTATGGATGCTTATTCGGGATATAATCAAATTCTTATGAAAAAGGAGGATCAACCTCACACGGCATTCATGACCAATCGGGAAAGCTATTGTTATAAAGTTATGCCTTTTGGGTTAAAAAATGCTGGTGCAACATACCAAAGGGCAATGAACAAGGCTGTTCGCTGATCAAATTGGAAGAAATATGGAGGTTTATGTAGATGATCTTCTTGTAAAAAGTCAATTTAAATCTGATCATCTCGTCGATCGAGAGAATGCTTTGATGTATTGAGGAGAAATGGAATGAGACTCAATCTGAGAAGTGTGCATTTGGAGTTTCATCTGGTAAATTCCTAGGTTTCATGGTCACACGAGAGGGGCATTGAAGCAAATCCGAGAAAAAATCGGGGCTATCTTAAATATGGCGGCTCCCGGCGATGATGAAGGAAATTCAAAGCTTAACGGGAAGAGTTGCGGCATTAAGTAGATTTATATCCAGATCGGGAGATAAGTGTGCACCATTCTTCAAGGCTTTGAAGAATCTAAATGCACTCAACGAATTCAAATGGTCGGAGGAATTTGTCAAAATTCATTTGAAGAGCTAAAGAGGAGGTTGACCGATCCACCGGTTTTATCTCGACCAAAGCCGGAGAAAGCTTGCGAGATATATCTATCTTCTTCAAAGGCGGCGGTAAGCGCGGTGTTAATCCGGGAGGAAGGTCTTGTCCAAAATCCTATCTACTTTGTAAGCCATACATTGTTAGATGCGAGAATCTAGATATCCGGAATTTGAGAAACAGGCTTTCGCCTTAATAATAGCGACCCGGGAAGCTCCGGCCCTATTTTCAAGCTCATCCAATTATCGTTCTTACTAAGCGGCCTTTAAAGAAAATACTGCATAAACCTGATCGCGGGAAGAATGGTATCATGGGCGGTAGAGTTAACGAGAACATGATATAGATTATAGACCTAGAAGCGCAATAAAGGCACAAGTTTTGGCTGATTTTATTGCTTTGAAAGTATTTCATCACCGAGGAGGAAAAAGATTCTAGTAAGGTATCTTCTATATGGACCTTGCATGTAGATGGGTCAAGTCATTCGCGAGGATCGGGAGGCGGGAGTGATTTTACAAAGTCCGTTCGGATTTGTAATTCAAAATGCACTTCGGTTTAATTTTCATGCTTCAAACAATGAAGCGAGAATATGAAGCTCTTATTGCGGGATTACGACTAGCTAGATCTCTCTGTGTTCAAAGCATCGAAGTAAAAAGTGATTCGAAGCGGGTGGTCGGTCAAGTCACGGGAGCGTATGGTGCGAAAGATGATCGGATGGTCAGCTATCTTAAAAAAGTATCACAATGTAAGGAGTGGTTCACACAGTTCTCGATCACAAGGATATCTCGAAATCAAAACAATGAAGCGATTCTGCGGCAAAATTGGCATCCGCAAAATCTGTTTCTATTCCACAAAGCTGTATATTATGAGGAGCTAGATATTCCGGCATATTCGAGCGAGAGATAATGGAAATTGATGCGAGAGATATCTTGGATGGATCCTATTATGCAATATCTAAAAGATGGTATTCTTCACGAAGATAGAGAAAAGGCGGAGCTGTAAAAAGAAGAGGCTGCCGGTTTATTCTAAAAAATGAGTTATTATATAAAAGGAAGCAGGTTTACGGGCCCTTTGTTGAAGTGTTTGGGACCCTACGATGCTCTTTATGCTCTATCTGAAGTTCATGAAGGAATTTGTGGAAACCACTTAGGTGGGAAAGCTTTGGCATATAAAATTTTAAGACAAGGATTTTATTGGCCACGAATGCAATCTGAGGCAATTGAGTATGTAAAAAGGTGTCATCAATGCCGATTCATGCACCAATTCGAGCCAGCCAGCGAGCAGCTAACATCAATTCTTAATCCTCTCCCATTTGCTATGTGGGGTATGGATTTGTTGGGACCTTTTCCTGTTGCAGCTGGAGGAAAAAAGTTTGTGGTGGCTGCAATCGATTATTTTACGAAATGGGTAGAAGCGAAGCCTTGGCAACAACTACCACGAGTCAAATTGAAAAGTTCTTCGAGAAATCATGTCATATTCAGATATGGCCTACCAAAGATTCTCTTGGTGATCACGGACCACAATTTGACAATGAGAGATTCAAGGAATTACGTGCAGATTATCATATTGAGTGCAAACACTCATCCGTAGCGTATCCTCAATGCAATGGCCAAATTGAGGTAACAAACAGAACACTTTTGCGGGGGATAAAAAAGAGGCGGATGAAGCGCATAGTACGTGGATTGATGAACTACCTCATGTATTATGGGCATATAGGACTACGGTCGAACCCCAACAGGTGAAACACCTTTCGGTGGCGTATGGATCGAAGCATTGGCTCCGGTGGAAGTTATGGTGGGATCAAATAGATATGAAGGATTTGATCCAATAACTAATGAAGAGGGACTACGGGCAAACCTCGAATTTTTAGATGAAGTCGAGAGAAAAGGCCTTATACCGTAATATGGAATATCAAAGGAGAACAACGAGCGTATTATAATGCTCGAATCAAACATAAATCTTTCGAGTAGGAGATTTGGTTTTGAGGAAAAAATCAGCGTCGAGATCCAAGGAATTGTGGAAAGCTTTACGCAAGCGGGAGGGACCATATGTGGTAACAAAAGCGTGAGCAAAAACACATCTTGGCTGAAGGACTCTCATGGAAGTTGTTTGAAACGACCGTGGAATGTAGTTCACCTTAAGAAATATTATCAGTAGAAAGAATTTTCTTGTATTCTTGGAGAATGCATTTTATTAAGCGGGGTCATCCAAAGTTTCTTTCTCGTTATTAAACCAAGGAACATCAATGTGAACCGGTTTCTTCGATCAAGCCATATCAACGCTGATCCGGGGTCATTCCTTCCGAGGATGATCCCGACTTTCAGAGTCGGGCCCAAGTGGCCAGCCTTCCGAGGCCTGGTCATGCTTTCCGAAGCTGATCACGGATCATTCCGTGCCGAGGATGATCCCGACTCTTCGTGAGTTAGGCTCAAGTAGCCAGCCTTCCGGCGTGATTATGCTAGCTGATCCGGATCATTCCGTACCGAGGATGATCCCGACTCTTCGTGAGTTAGGCTCAAGTAGCCGGCCTTCCGAGGCCTGGTCATGCTTTCGAAGCTGATCACGGATCATTCCGTGCCGAGGATGATCCCGACTCTTCGTGAGTTAGGCTCAAGTAGCCAGCCTTCCGAGGCCTAGTCATGCTTTCCGAAGGCTGATCACGGATCATTCCGTACGCACCGGAGGATGATCCCGACTCTTCGTGAGTTAGGCTCGGGTAGCCGAGTCACGCTAAGCTAATCACGGATCATTCCTTTCGCGAGGGTGATCCCGGATTGTTCCTTCCGAGGAATGATCCCGACTTTCGAAGTCGGACCCAAGTGGTCGACCTTCCGAGGCCAGGTTATGCTTTCCGAAGCCGATCATGGATCATTCCGTCCGAGGATGATCCCGACTTTCCGAGTCGGACCCAAGTGGTCAGCCTTCCGAGGCCAGGTTATGCTTTCGAAGCCGATCATGGATCATTCCGTACCGAGGGTGATCCCGACTTTCGAGTCGGACTCCGGTAGCCATCTTTCTAAGGCATCATTTGGGTCGAGTACGACGGAATTAATCGATAAATAACTCAAGGATCGGGTTACATTGAAGTCCGTTAATTAAAGCTCAAAGGTCAGATCAGGTATTAAATCAACATCTCAAGCTATCTGATCAGGTATTAAAAAAATCATTTCAAATACTTTTTCATCAGAGGTATTTTCAGCGGTATATATATAATATAAAAATAATCACAATAGAAGGGGAGGAAGAAAATTTCATTCACATAAAAGATGGACAAGTAAAAAAAAAAGAAAAAAACCCTCATATGCAAAAGAGGTAGGCAAGAAAGAAAAAGGTAAGTCCATAAGGCAAAAAGAGTGTTTTCTTCATATGTGTGATTTTGTAGATGGATCAACATCGTAGCATTATCGGACGGATCAACATCAACGAGCATCATTAGCAGCAATATCTTCATCTCCTTGAGCGGGTAAATTATCATCATCATTATCATCGAACCATGGCGAGAATGATGCGGGCGGGCTGGAGGAGTCACTCATATCATCATCGGAATCATCTTCGATGAACAATCGAAGCTTGGGATGCTTCAAATTCCTAAGATCAAAAAAGGTTCTAGAAGGAGAAACTCTGGAGGTAACAACTTGAAATCTAAACCGGGGTGAGTCTTAAGGATCTACCGAAAAAATTTGGTCGAGAGCAGTCCTTTACCATATTTTTGCAAAACCCTAGGAAAGTCGGATTATCTCCAACTTCCTTTATAGAGGAGGTAACCGAGTTTAAAACTATCGGCTCTCATTTTGTATTCTTCTCTTTTCAATTTCAAACTGTTTCCTCTCTGCCTCTAAGTCTTCATGCGGCAAAGTTTTGAATTTCAAAGTTTCATCCGAGGAGTGCATGAAGGTTTTCTTTCTCCTTAGAAACCAAATTAAAGGAAGCATTGAGATTATCCTTTTCCACTTTGTCATCTCATTTAGCCTTGACTCCAAACCATTATTCTTATCTTCCAAAGTAGACTTCTCCAGTGAGAATTGAGCTGAAGGCTTTCACATGATATTCTTGTGCCAACTCTAAAGCGATATTCAGCTTCTCAATCTCATCAAACTTCTCCTGGAGTTCATTCTTTTCCTTCTCAATGCTTTGTGACCAGACCAAGGCTCAGGTCGACTTTCCTTTAAAATCTTCTCTTTCACCTGTGGCAATTTTGGCCTGTCAAGGGCATCATCCTTTAACATTTTAAGTTGAAAAAGCTCATTCCTATGATTCAAAACGGCTTCTCTCAACATAGAAACTTCTTCTGCAATTCAGCACAATGGTCGAGCAAATTTCATAATCATTATGCAAACTATCAAGATCATTCATCAAATCTATTTCTCTGAACTCAATTCTTTGTTAATTTTCTTTACGAAGATCCCAATTTTCTTCGAAGATCCTGTACCTCATTAACCAATTCGAAGTTCTTCTTGATCAGTTCAACATTTTCTCGAGACAAAGTTTTCTCTCTCTCCAACACTTGAGAAAATGCATTGAAGGCAGCTCCAAAACATCTGTTTATCAATCAATATATATATACATTAAAGACAATATAAATAATCGGATCAAAAGTGAATTAGTTTTAAATAAATAAAAAAAGAAGGAGAGGTCTAATTCTTACCCCCACCCATGAGAATAAAGATCGAGAATCGGACATCCGTGCGGTATTCTTCTTGTCGCGAGGAATTCTGCCTTTTGTACCCCATTCTCTGGCAGCCTCCCAATTACGGCTGGTGTTTGTGTGATTTTCTTTTAAAAACCACTCGGGGTGGAAAGGATTCCCAGAATCAGCATTGCTCATGGTATCATCAACTTTGATCGGGGGCTGGTTGGAGATCAGCTACCCCAAGAATATTCTCGGGATTAACATTCAACTGCGGCATCATTTGAACCGGTCTGCATGATGATATTTTCTTGATCTTCATGAGGGACAATTACCACGAGGGCTTCGGGAGGGACGGGATTATTCTGCTGGGAGAACTACTTCATGAATTCCATGGGAAACATTTTGGTTATTATCCTCCAAAGGAGGAACATCTTCATTACTTCTCTCGGGAGGAGGAACATCTTCATCATTTTTCTCGGGAGGGGGAACATTAGTATGCGGGGGAGCAAGAACATTGGTATACGGAGGAGCAGGAACATCGATATCTGGGACAGCAACATCCAACACGAGGGATGGACAAAGGTAAAACGGAGCGGAAATTTCATTTACACGGTCTTCGGCAACAACATCCAAGGGAGAGACAGGGAACATCAATATTTTCATCACATAGTTGATCGGCTATTTCTTCAATAATACCACCTGCAGCATATGTTAGTATGTCTTCAGCAATTTTCTTCGGATGGTCGGAAGAATAGTCAAATAAATCCTTACCTTGACCTTCGTCCTCAACCATTTTTTACGGGAAGACGAAGTATCATGAGGAATTTCTTCACGTGGATTATCTTCAACAACGGGAACTTTTATGGGGGCGGTATGAATTTCTTTTCTTCTTTTCTTCTTCTTCTTTGAGCCGGATGGGCCACAGTCGGAGAGCTGGACACTGTAGACCTAAGTCTACATCTCGGTGTATTGGAGGTTACGGAGGTCCTCATCTTGGGACCAGGGATTTCACTTGCAACTGTTTTCACAATTTGCACATCAGCATCTTCTCGATGGCACTTTACTGGAGCAGGGGTAGTTTCCTCTTGATCGGGGGAATCTCTCTTAGCAGTTTTCTCTTCGAAGGATGACGGGCGGTATGTTTTCTTTTCTTGGAGGGTTTAATAGCCCTAGAATCGGACTTCTTTTCCTCCGAAACACTTCTCCGTAAGTCGGCAACATTAAGGATGGGACGAGCAATTACTTCGATGGCAAAAATATATGATAATGAGTAAGGATTACAAAAGGATAGAAAGGTATACAACGGTTATTATCTTTACCCGGAAAGAGGCCATGACTAATGAGACCTGCATCCGTCTTCAACTTGGCCGCATCTATGGGAGTTCCGTCGGAATCATTCTCCGGGTTATTCGGTCATATTCGGTAAGCACGGGACGTACTTTTAGAGGAGATAAGGATTCCAAGGAATGAAGACACCATCGAGACCGGAAGTTTGGATTTGGAATAGCGCGAGAAGAAGTATTTTTCCCGCCATTGCTTATTGTCATGGGGAATGGAGGAATCAATGAAAATTTTGGATTCTCTTCCCAGTTCACCCAAAATGCGGGTTCTTCGGCAAAATGAAGATATCCGCGTTCGCGGGATACTTTCAAGGTGTAATAATTTCTGAAGAGATCAACGAGACGGGACACGATTCATCCGAAGAATAAACGCAAAAAAAACGATAAACCAGACCTCCAACTATTTGGAGTAAGGCGAGAAGGACAGACATGATAATAGTCTAACAAAGATTGAACTATGGGAATCAGCGGGATTCTAAAACCTGAATCAAGGTGATCAAGGTAGATGGTGATAACACCGGGATCAAGCGAGTAAGGACGGTCGGAGGAGTCGGGAACCCATACTCTAGCATCGGAAGGAAAATGGTAACTTTCCAAGTAAGAATCCGGGTGGGATTTCTTTATTTTAGTGGGATACCATTCGGGACCGGCATGCTTTGGGTCCATTTTTCTCTCGGACATGTTGACGGGGAGTATAAGGAAGGATGGCTTCGTCATGAGCATATGGGACCGGTTTCCAATCCGAAGGATCATGTTGAGAAGAGGAAGAAGCACCGAGACACATTTTTCATTTGCTCTCTGTTTGAAGGTATATCGGGTTGGGAAGAGATCTTTGATGCTTGAAGGATTGGAAGCGGGATCCATGGCGGAGATAAGCAAGGAAGAAGAAGGAAATTCAAAAGGTAAAATCTGAAAAGGAGTAATAAAGAAGTTAGCGAGATAGGTATGTTGGTGTTCGCGAAGAAGAGCAGTACGGAAAGGAAAAGGCGACGGTTGTGAGATATATATAAAGAATGAGAGAGGATTTCTTGAAAGGAGGGGGAAATACACGATGGTCCAAAATCAATGGTCATTACCTTTCGTAACCGACGCGTGGGATTAATCAGCTAACGCATGAAAAACAATAGTTGAAAAAATGAAGATGATGTGTGAAAAGACAAGGGAACAATATGATGGCAATACATGGGAAAAAGATGAAGTCAGTGATCAGGCGGCGGTAACGCTAAGGAAGTTAAAAAGTTATATTTGAAAATTCAGAAAAGATCTGACAAGACAGTGATTTCAGCCGGTTTTAAGATAATTTGGGGGCTGAATACAGTAATATAATGTCAACCAATACGAAGGACATGATCTCATGAGAGATATAATTATAAGCGATTTTCAAGATAATGATGATATGATGCGGTAACTTGTCATCAAGGTTTTGAAGAAACCGAGAATTACACAGGGAAAAGGCATAATAGTTTGGACAAGAGATCTTGTGTGTTTTTTATGAAAAGGATAAAACCTCCTGACCAGAGTCTCATACAAGCTCGACCTGATCAGCAGGCTTGGGGGCTTATGTTGTAACTAATATATCCATTGCCGGTTTGTACCGGTCAAACCAATCTCAATCGGGTTCAATCGAGATATAAAGCTAAGATGATCGAAGGCGTCCAAAGAGGAGCAATGATCTGATGGCCATGATTTAAAGAGTATTATAAGCGGGAAAACCAGTATAAAAGCGGAGGAAGATCCGTGAGAAGGTAAGTCTCTAGAATCAACCAAAACTCTAAGCTCACTCTGATTGAACTCCATTATTAGCATTCCAAAAGCTCCAGAGAGAGCTCTGTGAACACCATTGACTCCATCTTGACTAGATCGTCGGAGGCGAGACGCCCGATCAAGACGATCGGCTCCGTTTCTTCTTTGTGATTCTGTTTTCTTTCGGGAGTGAGAGGTTGATTGATCAAGGAGCAAACCGGATCGAATCAGATCCGAGGAGTTCGGTGCGAGAAACTTCGGTTCAAGGCGATCGACAAAAAAAGGGGGGGGGGGTGTGGGGGGGGGTGGGGTTTTTTTTTTTGTTTGTTTTATTTTAATGAAGAACCAAAAGATTGACTTTTCATTGGATTTGGATGCCATCACCACCGAAGAAAATGAAGAAGTTGATGAAGTGAGAGATGTCCTACCCGTTTCTGCTTTATCAATATTCTCTTCTGCTGTGGAATGATGTATCTATTTGCTAGACTTGAGGCTCAAATCTTATTTCGCTCAGTAATCTTAGGGCTTTTTACCTCGTATGTCATCAATCTGTTAAGAAGGAGACGGATGGGATGAATATTTGTTACTGAAATTGAGTTGTTATTTTGTCAAGGGGATTCGGGAATATCATGTGAGGAACTACTTGTAATCTCTGATTTTACCTTGTGTTTTCTTCTTCCAGCATTCATGGTATATTAGTATTCAGATGTTGAAGTTTTCTTTTTCTTCTTAAAGTTTTGATTTATATACTTACAACAGCGAAACCATTACCGAAAACAGACGAAACCTCCCTCGGATAAGGAAATGAAGATGATTACAAGAAAGATCAATTATTTAGTGGAAGGTTATACTGGAGGAGCACATGAAGAAATTTCTTTTCTTTTTTTGTGAACACACACAGAAAATTTTGCATTGAACTCTAAGAAATTTCAGATGGGGATGGGAATAGATGGACGACGACACCAGGCCACACCACAGATTTACAACGCAAAGGCAATCGACGACGACAATCAAATATAGCTTCAAACGGCAACGACGACGGATTACTATCACCGGAGTGCCCTGGTGTCGCCAGAATCGTGCTCCCAAACAGCGGCCGTCTGAGAACTGAGAAGACAAAATGAGAGAGATAGGGTTTTTGGGTATCAGGTGAAGGAGAGGGACTTAGTAATGTAAATTAACAAAATTTAATTCTTTAAAATGTAAAATGAAAAAACAATATTTACACCTGTATCCCTCATGTTTAAATCTCAACCGCTCACTTAAAACTTGATGAGATGGCTTAATATCATATCAGCCGTCGGTAGCTGCCGCAAATAAAAATCGTAGCAGCAAGAATAAAGCTAAACCCTAAAACAACCAAATCTTTGTCTAAGGCATCTGAACCCATTCCCTATAAAAGAACATAACCCTTTGTCTCCTCCTATCTGCATGCCACACTATGTGGACGTAGCACTCTTCCATTCCATGGCTGCAGACGCGTCCGTATGCTCATCTATCCACTACGATCTGAACAACTCAGATGATTGCAGCTACAATACAACGGTCGTCGTCTTCCCTCCACTTGGTTGCCATGCAAACCCTAACAATGTCCTATAAATATTTCTTCTCTAGCTCTCACTACTCATCAGAGTAAAGAAAGTAAAATAAGTCGTCAGCTAGCAACGAAGAAGAATGGCTCGGGTTGCGATCATAGGTGTTGTTCTGGTGGCCTTAATGGTCATGGCAGAAGCCACGGTTTTCGTTGACACTGAGGAAGAGCTAGATAATCGATACAGCAGCCGGGGGCAGTGCCGTCAGGAGTTGAGTGGCCAGCACCTGCACAGGTTTCCTACGTCTTCTTCTTCAAAATTTACCTTAAAATCTTGGGTTTGAATTTGGAATTGGAATCTGACTCCCTCGTTGTTTTGTATGTGTTGTTAATTTTGTGCATGAAATTGCCAGCGATACCTGCAGAGAGGTGGACGAAGACGAGGAATTGGAGATCTGATTATTAGGCGTGGATCCGAAGAAGAGCAGTCCCTGGAGCACTGTTGCAGAGAGCTGAGGCAAGTGAATGAAAGGTGCAGGTGTCAGGCCATCGAGAGAGCACTGGAACGGGCTCAGGAAGAGAGAGGAGGAAGATCCGAGGATTACGATAGGCAAAGAGACAGGGACTTCGATGAACAGGACAGGCAAGGTAGATTCGACGAGGATAGGCGTGGAAGCTACTCTGGTGAAGGTGGTGATCAGAGCCAGCAGAGGGAGCAGCTGGTTCGAAGGGCTCAGAATCTGCCCCAGATATGCCGCTTGAACAGGCCCCAGTACTGCCAGATTAGAGAGCGCTACTGAGCTTTCCAAAGTTTTGGTCGAAACTTGAACTTGCACTCCTAATATGACTAGCTAATAATGGTAGGGGTTGAAGTAAAGTAGTAAGAAAGCACATTATCGTGCTTGTACTCTTTAATAAAGCTTATGCATTTCTCCACTTCTGTTTGGAAGTCGTATTTTTCTAGATTACGACAACCCATCTCTTACGCATTTGGTGAAGATAAGAGGATTGATCATTGAGTCCTTTCTCCGCCGGGTGCATCTACGATTCTTTAATTCCCCTGAATGCAATTCCCTATAATTAAGACATGACATCGAAACCAACCTGATAACCTAATCCGCTAATTCTCTAATTCTAGGATGGAATGACATGGGTTTGCGAATGAGAATCGACCACATATTCATTATGCCCAGAAATCACACAAAAATGTGATGCGGATCTACACTGACAATACTGCATTCGCATGGTTACAATTTAGGGTAGGTGAAGATACCTCAATCTAACACCTAGTTTGACATCACTATTCTTTCAAAATCCACATGATTTGTTTCTGAGTGTCCAACATTTTAACATGGATGTCATCGGAAGTAATGTCAAGTTATCTTAATAATTGTTGATGGCCTCCTTGTAGTAGGGGTGTGCACCAGGCTTGGAATAATCTGGATAGTCTGGTTAGTCTGCAGTTCATAAGTCATAAAATAGATATAACAATTACACCATAAAATCTCCTACAAAATCAAGTTGAGATCTGCTTCTCTCAATCAAACAGACCCAACCTACACATCCAAATGACTGAATGAGATCATGATATTAAATAGAATACCGAATTATACAGGGTGAGATGTTAGACGTAGTCTAGAGAAAGATAAACATGCTACAAGCTACTTTAATTGCCAAAAAAAAGGAGGGGATATTCAAAGACTTCAAATGCAAGATCAGAAACTGCTTAGTGTAATTCAGTTTATTTATCAGTAATTATTGTCAAAATTCCATGATAAAATGTGAGCACAAGGCCCAAAAAACTTTCCCTATTCTTCTTGAATAATTTCCTTCAAACTCTGATTTGAACTGTATAAAAAATAATATTCACAGTATAGAACTAGTCTTCATAGCCACATTGTAAAAGTATTACTTAGTCTTGGTTTTTCTCTGCAATTTCCCTCCTGTGTGCTTGCAGCCGCTCCTTCAGCTTTTGACTCTGCTCAAAGTTCTCCTTTCGCTTCAAAGCTTTCTGTGAAAGAAATAAACATTCATACTCTAAACCCCAGGAAAAAGAATTGCATCTATTAAAGCCAGGCAAACCAATAAAAGGACTCACTTCTTCTCTGAAACAGCGATCAAGCTTAATTTTCAGTTCTGTGCACTCTCCAAAGAATTTTAAAACAGGATGGTCAACATGACACCTTTGAAACTGTTCGATAACCTACAAAAAGGAAACACACAAGAAGGGACCAATTGTGAATCCCTTTCTAATAATCATTCTAATTTGATTTGTGATAGCAATGTCTGCAACAAACAAATTGGATCATTAATACAAGGAGCAGACCCTGTCAACAAAAATGTCTAATGTCATTCAGAAAACCAAAAGCTGAACCTACTTCAGCACACATTGGGTGCCTGTGCAACGTCAATGGAGGATGCATTTTCAGCCAGAAAGTGGAACCGTACAACACTGCAAGACCACCATACAATCAACCAGGGTTAACCATTTGCATTTAGACCAAACAAATGCAGAAATTGAATCAAGAATGATGAGATCGAATCAGGTGAAGTAGGGAACCATAGGGGAGGTATGTGCATAATAGAGGATAGAGGATACCAGGACTTGAGCCTAAAATATCATGGTCTACAGCATCCGACAGCACCTCCTGGCCCTGAGAAACCATCGGATCAATGGACTTGAGAAACATAACATTCTCAAGCATTGGGTGGAACCATGACATTCTCAAGTTTATTGATGCTCCTAAGGCCCAACCTTAGTAATTCTCTCTGTTTCTGAAGGAGTTCGTACTGGTAATGAGCATTGACAATTGACATAAGCAGATCACTAACATAGTTTCGAACAACATGACCTCTAAATCCTAGACCCAAAGGTTAGTGATCCAACTTCATAGCACTGATAACAAGAAAACCAAATAAACTGACATACAACAGCAAGATAGCTTAGACCTGGGTGTCGGTGTTGAGTAAAAGAATGGCTCATCGATTATTACACAGAACAATATTGAGTTAATATTTTACTCTCAAGTATTACCCTATTTCTATTACAAAATCATTTACTCAGCAATGAAGAAACACTCCTCAAGAAATTTAACCCACTTGAACATCAAAATATGCATTTTTGACTAAATATTGGTCAAAGCTGGGTTTGTGCTGCAGGTGTTGAACGATCTAATCTATACTCCTGATATCCGCTAATGATGGCACCAAGTATCCCCTGAAATTGGCAAGGCAACAAACAGGTATGCTCTTAGCACTTCCTTGGTGTTTCCTGTGACTCCTCAAATGGGACTCAGCACACAGCATTAAGTTCGATCATTCTCAACATCCAAAGTTGATTCTAATTTAGCATTAGAACCATACATAGATTGTTTCCAATAACCAAATACTTCGGTTAATAGCACTTGTACAGAAGAAGCCAAAGAATACTTGTGGGCGGTTGAAGGAGGTCTCTACGGGGGTTGATGAGAGTCTCTCAGCATAATAACAGCATATAGCCATGGGACAGTAATCAATGAGCCAGGTGCTTAGCGAAATGCATCAGTAAATTGGTGCTGGATGTGTTACTCCAGCCATATTGCAGCCACTGAAGGCACCTATACAGCAACATTCTATCTATTAATTCTTGAACATATTACACTAACCTGCCTCATCTTTCCAGGTTCAGGTTAGCATATTACAATTTACAATAGGACACCATTCAGGGGAGTGATGGAATCCAAGTTGAGGCTGACTTGAGCACTCTGGACAATTAAAGAATGACCAGCAATATCTACAGGTGTTTCCTAATTCACAGTGGCATAGCTTAAGAAGAATAAACAGTTTGCATTTGGAAGGAACATTTTCTCATTGAGCAAGAAGCCCAGTGGCACTACCCTGTATCCTCAAAAAGTGAGATAAATTTGACAAGTTGTAACGATAAGAAGTTCCAAGCTCCTCAGTCCCACCTTGAAAGATTGACATCAGAATTATAGGGACTTTGATTTGCTGGATGCTTCTCACCCCTTATTCCTATGTTATGTCTATTTGACCAGTTGATTGAATCTAACTCAAGCTCCACATTATCAACTTATCTAACTTTGAATCCAAAACATGAAATACCGCCATCCAAACAACTAAAGCAACAAAATACCCAGGTACTTCACTAACTCTTCAGGTTTCTTGATACACCTAATGTCGTAGCAATTACCTACCATTGAGATGTTGGACAAATGGTGTGAAGTCTCAACATTGATAAAATGCATTTCTAGACCTAGAATCTATTCCAAAAGTACATATCACAAACAACCTCAGTTTACTTAACATTTATTGCAAGTATGGAAGAAGTGGAATATGTCATCAAACAAGATTCTATAAAGTTCCCTGACATAAAGGTCATTAATCCAATAAGAAATTTATGATTTAATGACAAATTAAAATTTTGTATCTGCTTTCAGTTATTTGAAAAATTGGAACCAACAGGGAGGGAGAATTCCCACATGATAGATCCTCACAAGTATATAAGAATGACTAAAATTTCCATAAGTCAAGTCTGGAGGAAGTCTCAAGCCCAGATTAGTTCTCCTACTTGCTTCTTAGAAGTCAGAACAGTTGAGTTCTTCTCAGTGTTAAAGTCACCAGGATGACTCACTAACAGCCAAGGAAAGATTATCAAAATTCAACCAACAAGGAGTTGTTTCAGGTAATTTGTATAAGCTCTTGTCAGTCCAACAACTAACTTTAAGTTCAGTTATAACATCTAACCCTCTACCCAAAACACACACACACACAAACAAAAAGGATCAATCTAACCCGTAGAACTAATTCCCCTGAATAAATACGCAATAGAGACAATGTTCGGTTGGAAGAAACATTGAAAGAACAATTCCAGAGAACTACAATAGCAACCTCAAAAAAGACCTGACCTGGGATAAAAGACAAATAAATTAAAATCATCAAATTGTTCACCATGAACAACCGAGGTTTTACTTTTACTTTTACTTCAATCACAGAACGAAAATCCCTTGCTCGAAGAATCAAAATCGTAAACCATTCACTAACCAACAAATCCATGAAAGATACATATATAATTAGATAATTGAATCAGAGAATCTTACTCCAGTCATGGTAATTAAATCACTCAAGTTTCGGTCCATTACCTTAGCATAGTCTGCTAGTTAAACAACATTTTTTCAAATAGAGAGCTTACCTGTGACTATGAGAGAATTTTGAGACCCGATGGAAGATCCAAAGAGCTCCCAAGCTCGGGCTCGACTATGTCGAGCTATCAATGGGAGCAAAAGTTCGTCCTTCGTCTCGTTCTTCAGGGGAAATGGATGAGAGCCTTAAATCGTTGAGAAACGAGGGAGACGAGTAGAACCGCAGACGTAGCTGCGAAAACAAGCAACTGTTATTCGCTATGGAAGGCGATGAGCCACATTGGTCTTGAAAGTATAAAACTCGAAGGATCCGACGGTTGGAATGCTAACGGTTTTAAAGTATGATCTGTGGGTCCCATCGTGTGGAGAGATTCTTGTTCTTTACCTGTTCCCGTAGCGTAAGAGACGTGGCATGATTTTGTCCGTCTAGAACAATACCACCCTTCCTTGGGAATGTTCCAGGTTCAGAAACGAATGAAGGGGTTAAAGACCAATAATTCGAATCACTTTTTCTTTTTTGCCCAAAATAATCCGAATTTCAAAACCCCATGAGAAACAAAGATAAGGTCACCAACCAACCCCCGCCCAAAAAAAAAAAAAAAAAACGAACGTGTGCACTTGGGGGATACGCTGCTCGTAATCTCCTTTTAGGTGCATCTTTACCACAGGCTAGGCATCGTCCTGGTGGATGCATGGACACACATTCTGCCCGAACATAGAGAGTCTAGGTCTGAGATAAAGGAATTAACATGTCCAATCAGCTTTAGCCTATGTCACCAATCATGTAGCTGAAATAGATTTACCACAGTAAAGAAGCACATTAAAGACTCAAAATCAATTGTTTAAAGACTTCTTCCTATTTGGGACGCGAAACCCCATTAAAGACTCAAAAATCAATTATCGGTGTTTTTCTAGTAGTTTTTCTAGTAGTGAGATTACTGGACATACTTTTTCAGTGTATCCCCACTCTCTTCACCATGTTATCTTTGATGCTGATCTATTTAAATAAGGCTTTATTATTGTTATATATATTCCAAGTATACGCAATGTGCAATGTGGTTATTAATCCCACAGCTCAGAGGGCATCGTCTTTGACAACCCATTTTCACTCCTTGACTATAGCCCACAGACTCTATTTGTCATTAGTCAACTGTCAACCTTGAGTTTTTACTTGTCTATCCAAAATTAACTTCTAGTGAAAAGAAGAAAAAAAGTTTATGGGCAAAAAAAAAAATTGGTGATTTTCTTTTTCATTTATTTAAACAGCAAAGCCGAGAACATAGAATGATCTACAATCCAAGGAGTGGAGATGGGCCAGTCGATCATGCTACTAAGAGACTGTGCCCTTTGGGTTGGAGAATCCACTACTATGTTAGAAAATGAATCATATGGGTGGTGACTAAGATACATGAAAATGAATCACTAATAAATAAGGTAGATCTCACTTGATCTTGCTAGGCTGGTGGATTTGACGTGCTAGTGCCTGGTAACACTGGATGGACATCATGTGTGCTCCATCAAATCTCCACCGCACTAAAGATCATCTGTAGATTATACCGACTCAAGTGAAATAAATTGATTTTTCCTCAATCCTAACCAAATCATTCTTTTGTGCTGCTGAGATTTAATGAAATCTACATAAAGTCCATGCAAAGTTGGCCACCACCACAAAAAAGGAGAAAAAGAAAATGATCCTAAGGGTCTAAGAAACTACTCGTTGGGCCACCTAGCTACAATATATAGATGTTGATGGGTCTCATAGGACTTGGGCAATTGGGCCTTGGGCCTTCCTTATCGATGTGGGCTGTGAGGCTACCGTTGCACTTGAGCTCATGGGAGGTGAACATGCATTTGGTGGTGAACTGGAAAGCGAGAGATTCGCACACCTGTTTAAGTTGAAATCTGGCCACTGAAGAAGCTTTGAAGAGGAAATCTGGCATTAGAACAATACTTGATTGCTCTTGAAATTTGATCATTAGAGAAATTCCTATGATCCATTGCCGCAAGAATCTTTATATATTTGTTTTTTTAGGGTCAGTCAACGTTGTTATCCAATTATAGTTTTGGTTTTGTTGATACGGAATCTCGCTCGTCCTTCCCTGTCACGAACCTGCAAGATACGAGCTCGACCTTGGGGGGTCGAGGTACGTCTCCGATGAACAAGTCAGTACCAATAATATGATCTCAACTACTCAATAGAGAATTCAAGTAATTGATCACACGAAATATGAATACCTGCCCCTTAGTGTTTTACCTGAGGTGTTTATATAGAGTATAGTGATGGAGTTATATTCGGAATATGACTCTAATGAGAGTTGCCATAGGAGAGTAACTCTTTGGGAGAGTTCTTTAACCTAACTGGAACTCCTCTGTGGTTGTTGGTCGGTAGGACTCTACCCTTGTGAGGTTTCTTATCCTGTTAGGTGGATGCTGTTTATCACTCTGGTCGGTCCTACCATGAACCGCCTGGTCGAACTCTACTAAGTATCGAACCTGGTTGGATTGTGCAACTGCTGGTTCAGACCGGGAGTTATAGAATGACCATTTTAGTCATTAACATAAGCCCCCCAGTCCATTGTGGTCGAGAACTTTGTGCTCGGCTCAAGGGAATACCTTTTCCATTTAGGGGATGTGTGGTCAAATCGACCATTACCCTCTTCATCAAAATCTGTAACGTCCCATTCATGAGTAGCCGTCAATTTCGCACGACTATCGAAACACGTCCTTCGAAGCTTGTGCGTGATTGACATGTGTCATAGTTGTCATTTCATCATAAATGCTTGCCATTATGATGAATAGACCCTTTATCTCCCACCATCCACCTATGTTTTGTCATAGCCGTTGGATGTGAATATATCTATTTGATGAAAAGACTCTTCATTTCCTGCCATCCATCTACGTGCTGCAATAACCGTTAGATATGGATATGTAATGACGATGAATTTCAACCGTTGATTACACATTTGCATCCTCCCTTAGATTAACATCTACGCTTATATATAAAGGCATATCTTCCTCATCTTCTTTCTTCTTTCCATTTCTTCTTCTGCATTTCACTTTGTCTTTGCAACTGTGAGTTTTCTCTTTGTTGAGGACGTGTGTTATTGTTGTGCTTTCAAGCTTTCCTTTTTACTTGGGGGAGCTATATCACTCATTCTCTTCTTCTTGTTCGTACGCTTACCAACAAGTAAGTTCTTAGTGCTTTGCTTCTTCTTTCGTTTTCTGTTTCTAGCAGTTAGAACAGTGTGCAAAAATTTATTTGTTTGTGTTGTTTGTTTTTCCTTTTCCCTTTTCATTTGTCTCTATGTGCGCTCTTCTGTCTTCCATTTGTTTAGAAAAAATGGTAGTCCTAAAGAGAGGGTCAGCCTTAGAAAACCTTAGGAAAGATTTAGGAAAAGAACCTTCTGGCTCCTCATTGGGCGAACCAGAAGCCGAACATCCCATCAATCCCGGCCTCCCTACCAGTGATCGGTCCGAAGAAATTTTCAACGATCGCTCTGGTCGTGAACCATCTAGTAATGATGGTGAAGATACTGCTATAGATTCTCAATCTAGAACCGAACACCTTAGCGCCCGGGCTTGTTTCAAAGCCGAACGTAAGAAGTGGAAAGATAGTTTGACTCTTGAGGAATATAAGCTCGAGCAGACCAAAGAGTTGACTCTCGATCATATAGACTATGATCCTTATTCCTCAGGACTTGACTTCCTTCCTTCCCAGATGTCCGAAGAAAGGTTGGATTATCTTAGGCATAAATATGAAATTCCTTCCGACCACATGCTTCGCGTGCCTACTCCCGAAGAGAGGGCCAATACTCCTCGGCCCGGGGAGTTTGCTTTGTACAAAGACGCACTGAAAAGTGGCTTTCATTTACCTGTTCATCCTTTATTTAGGGAAATTATGTTACACTATCGCATGTGTCCGGGAATGTTTGTACCCAACAGTTGGCGTAATGTAATCTGCTTTTGGGGCTTCTGCCAAGGGACAAAGGTTAATGTCCGACCCTCTCTTGCTTTATTCCTTCATTTCTTTATGACAAAAAAGCAAGAGCAAGATGGGTGGTTCTACTTGTCAAAACGAACAGCTTCCCAATGTGGTTGGGATGGTAATTTCGTCGGGACAGGTACCCTCCCGTCTAACACCAGGGGGTGGCGCCCCAAGTATTTCTTTGTTCGTCCTCCTTCCAAGCCTTCCTTCCCTATATACTGGGTCCGAGGACCGCTTCAGGGGTCAAATGATTTTCCTTTGCTAACTGGGGCCGAGGAGCGTGCTAGGGAAAAGATTTGCCATCTCCCTTCCGAGGATAAAAACATGTTTGCCGTTCATGGGTTCTGTCCGGAATACCCCAATATTTTGCGTTATTGGGGGTTCCTTCCCGGTGAGTGGTACTTCATATTTTTTCTTCCTTTGGTTTATAGAATAGGCCCTTGTCCGGAATTGACATTTTTATATACTTTTCTTGCAGTGAGACTCAATCGTAATGTTGCTGAGGCCGCTGAATCAGACGCTGCAGAGGCCGAGGAAAGGGTTCCGACCAAATCTGATCGGAATCGCTCTAAAGGGAAGCAGAGTTCTGTCTCTACGGCCCAAAAGAGGCCCTCTACTGAATCCGATCTTCCTCCTCGGCTGATCAAGAAGAAAGCTCCCATGTCTTTTATGGCCGGCTCGCTCGAGGAGAATGTGATACCCTCCGTTCCGGAAGCTGCCACAATTTCTTCTTCCGTGCTCATGCCCTCGTGGTCGCTTAATTCGTCTTCACATGTTTTAAGCAACCAAAAGAACGGAACTGAAGTGGCCAAGGAATGGTTGCCGGGAGTGATTCTTCCTGAGACCAAAAGTTTCTGATGGGTGTTGGCTCTTCCGCAACTCAAGACATGATGACGAGGTATCTCTTTCCCGAACAAGCTTATCCTTTTTCCCCATTTTTCCCCATTTTTATTGCTCTTTGGGTTTGACTCGTTTACCCTTTAGGTTAGTGTGTGCTCTGACACAAACATGGGTGGGAAATTTGGAGGTTGCCCGGCGAGACTTATCTGCTATTCGCATGTTGGAAGACAAAGTTAGGGATTTGAGTCTTAAGGTGGAGCACTTGACTGTTGAGAAGACTAAATCTGATGCTCGGGCTGAGTCCGCCGAGCATCAGATGTCTACTTGTAAGTCAGAGAATGACAACCTCAAGGAATCTTTGGAAAGCAAAGATTTGAGTCTTGCTGTTCTTGAGCAAGAGAAGTTGGAGAAAGAAAAGTTCATCAAAGACTTGACCGACCAACTTGCTCAAGCTTCTCCGACCACATTTGCCAATCTTTCCAATGAATTGCGTCATGAAGTAATTCATCGGTGGGTTCGGACTAAGGGGTGTCAACAATTTGTTGCAAAAGTGGCTGCCCCTGGCTTCCGTTATGGTCGGCGTGCGGCCTTTTCCAGCATCATTGGGGAGTTCAGGGATCTCGATCTATCAAAGTTCGAGAAGTTCATTGATCCGGGCATATACGATGATTTGAAGATCCCTCAGCCGGCCTGGGCTGTAGGGAAAGAACCATTTGGGCTGCCCAAGGATGTGCCCGTCCAGGATTTTCTTGATTCCGACTGGGAGCCGGCCCCTGAGGAGGAAGATGAAGCCGGCCAGACGTCGACCACTAAACCTGCCGACCAAATAGATTCGGATGCTGTAGTTGCCGAGTAGTTTTTTCTTTATTTTGATCAACCCCATTTTGTTTTTGTTTGCTATTGTTCACAGCTTTTGAACAATGATAAGTTTGTAATAGATAATTTATCATAGGTTATTTTGTCTATGTAAATTTTTGCTTGTCAATGGTATTTTCCTCTTTTTGTACCAAGTATACTTGTTCGGTATGATACCATTTTTGGTATATTTCCCTCCTTTGTACGGAATTTACTTGGTCGTGAGAATACTCTTGTTCGGTATATAAGGATGCTCGTTCGTGTCATGAACTTGTATCATTCCAAGCCATGCTATTCGGTATAGTAAGGTTTGTTCGGTCATGGACTAAATTAGTGTTCGTCAACAACTGTTCGTCCATAACCCCTACCTCCCGGGCATGATAACTTGGTATGTCTTTTTGAAGTATCCGTGCCTAATGTTAGGTCTTTATTGCCTATTGAGTGTAGGTCTTTATTGCCTATTGAGTGTAGGTCTTTTTCTGCTTGAGATTTTCAGGTCTTTTTTCCGCCTGAGATTTTCAGGTCTTTTTTCCCTCTGAGATTTTCAGGTCTTTTTTCTGCCTGAGATTTTCAGGTCTTTTTTCTACCTGAGATTTTCAGGTCTTTTCTCTACCTGAGATTTTCAGGTCTTTTTTCTGCCTGAGATTTTCAGGTCTTGTTGAAGTTTGAGTAGTAATCTGTACGAAATGTCTTTATTTATATATAAAAACTAATCTGACTTCTTGGGATTATGATTCTCCCATGTTGTCTACATACTGAAATAAATAGGAAAACTAGAATAAAATGCTCAAAATTTTGTCATGTTCACGACTTTCTCAGATACTATTTTTATTGATAGTATTTCCTGAGATTGTTTGAATTCCAGGATCAAGGGATCCTGTTGCTCGTTTCCGGATCTTGTAAATGATATGCTCCGGGAGCGACTTGTCGTATGACTAAGTATGGTCCTTCCCAATTTGGGGATAACTTTCCTTGATTGGTCGGATCTGAAGCAGCTGTTCGGCGAAGTACCAGTTCGCTTGGCAAGTATTGTTCATTTCGAACCTTGGCATTATAATATGTCGCTATTCTTCTTTGATATTCTTCAAGCCGGAACTGGGCTTTGTCCCTTACTTCGTCAATCAGATCTAGATTGATTCGCATTCCTTCGATGTTTGCCTCTTCTTCGAATTCTATTTCTCGAAGGGATCCAATTTGGATTTCAACTGGGACTCTGGCCTCTGCTCCATATGCTAGTCGGAATGGAGATTCTCCTGTGGTCGTCCTTGGAGTTGTTCGGTATGACCACAGTACACTAGGTAGTTCATCTGCCCATCTCCCTTTCAGCTGGTCGAGCCTCTTCTTGAGCCCATCGAGCATGGTTCTATTAGTAACCTCAACCTGGCCGTTACTTTGGGGATAAGCTACTGAAGAAAATCTATGCTCGATCCCTTGTTCTTTACAGAATGTTGAGAATGCTGCATTCTCGAATTGCTTTCCATGGTCGGTTACTAATATTTTTGGAACTCCGTATCTGTACGATATGTTATGTTTGACAAAATGCTTCATCTGCTCGGTACTGATAGTTGCAAGGGGTTCAGCTTCTACCCACTTTGTAAAGTAGTCTCTTGCCACTATCAAGTATTCTCTTCCTCCCGATGCTTTAGGTAACTTCCCTACCAGGTCTATTCCCCATCTTGCAAAAGGTATTGGGGATAGAGTTGATGTTAAAGGAACTGCGGGGATATGGGAGATCTTTGCATGTGCCTGGCACTTGTCACACTTCTTGACGAAGTCTTTGGCATCTTCTTCTAAGGTCGGCCAATAGAATCCTTGGCGTATAATTGTATTAGAGAGTGTTCGGGATCCTACGTGAGATCCGCAAGTTCCTTCATGAACTTCTCTTAACACATTTGTAGCTTCTACTGGTCCCAAACATCTTAGAAGTGGTCGAGTGAATGATCTTTTGTATAATAGTCCGTCCCTGATGGTGAACCTGGTTGCTCTTTGTCTTATTGCCCGAGCAATTTTTTGGTCTTCTGGGAGCTGGTCATTGTCAAGATAATGTATGATCGGCTCCATCCACCCCAGATCGATTGAAATTTGCATGTGGTCGACCTTGTTTATGCTAGGGCTATCCAGTTCTTCAAGGTAGATCACTGGTGCTTGGACATTCATTCCTTCCGTAGCCAAGCGAGATAATGAATCAGCCTAGTCATTTTCAACCCTTGGTACTTGAGTTATTTTTAGCTCTTTAAAATACTGTTTGTAGTTGTTGACCAGGTTCAAGTATTTCTCCATCCTTCTTTCTTTGGCTCCATAAACTCCCTTTACCTGATTTACAATCAGCTGTGAATCACTTTTGATTTCTAGATGTTGAATGCTTAGAGCTTTTGCCATCCTGAGTCCTGCTAACATAGCTTCATATTCAGCCTCATTGTTGGATGCTTTAAACTTGAAGCGAAGGGCATATTTTATTTCAAATCCCCCAGGACTCTTCATTAATAGGCCTGCTCCACTTCCTTGCGAGTTGCTCGATCCGTCCACGAACAGAGTCCATCTTTTGATCGATTCTACCCCTTGCTCATCCTCCTCTTGACTTGTTTCTTGTTTTTCAACAATGAAGTCTGCCAGGGATTGAGCTTTGATGCTTGGTCGGGGTTTGAATTCGATTTGATGTTCGCTCAATTCCACTGCTCATGTCACCATCCTTCCTGCCAGGTCTGGTCGGTGAAGGATTTTTTTGAGTGGTAAATTCGTCATCACTGTAATGGGATGATTTGGAAATATGGACGGAGTTTTCTGGCCGCTATAACCAGTGCCAGGGCTTGTTTGTCCACTTCTGGGTAGCGAGTCTCGGCATCATTTAGGACATGACTGACATAGTAGACAGGTTGTTGTATATTACCCTCTTCTTGCACGAGAACTGCACTAACCACTACCGATGAAGCGACTAAATATAGTTGTAGCTCCTTCTTTCTGGTCGGCATAACGAGCAAGGGTGGTCGGGATAGTTTGTCTTTTAGGTCTTCAAATGCTCCCTGGCATTCATCATTCCAGATGTTTCCTTTCTGACCTGCTACCTGCTTTAAAATTTTGAAGAATGCTAGGCATTTCTCCCCTGATCTAGAAATAAATCTATTCAGTGCTGCCACCCGACCAATTAGGCATTGGACTTCTCTAATGGTTTTGGGTGCTTTCATATCCAAAATTGCCCTGATTTTCTCAGGATTGGCTTCGATTCGTCTTTGGGATACCATGAACCCGAGGAATTTACCGGAAGATACCCCAAAAGCACACTTTTCAGGATTGAGCTTCATCTTGTATTTTCGGAGTACTTTGAATACTTCTGCCAAGTCAGTTAGATGATTTTCTTTTGAGATGCTTTTCACCAGCATGTCGTCCACATACACTTCCATATTTCGACCAATTTGATGTTTGAAAATTTTATTTACCGCTCTTTGGTATGTTGCTCCCGCATTTTTTAGACCGAAAGGCATTACTTTATAGTAATAGCTGTCCCTATCAGTCATGAATGCCGTATGCTTTTCGTCCTCAGGATGCATAAGGATCTGATTGTATCTTGAATATGCATCCATGAAACTGAGCATTTCGTGTCCTGCCGTTGCATCTATAAGAAGGTCGATTCTTGATAGTGGATAGTGATCCTTTGGGCAGGCTTTGTTGAGATCTGTGTAATCAGTACACATCCGCCATTTCCCGTTTGCTTTTTTGACCATTACCACATTAGCTAGCCATTGCGGGTGGTCTGTGCATTTTATAAAGCCAGATTGTTTTAGCTTTTGCACTTCAGTTCGAATGGCTTCATGTTTTTCAATGGCGAAGTTTCTTCTTTTCTGAACAACCGGAATTGCCTGTGGATCAATGCAGAGTTTATGCTCAGCCACCTCCCTGTCGATCCCTGGCATGTCTTCAGCCGACCAAGCGAAAACATCAGAATTCTTTTTTAGAAACTCAGTGAGCTCTGATTTGAAATCTGCTTCTTGCTCGGAACCGATCATGGTATCTTGCTCCTTCTGGTCGGGATTGAAGTGGATTCTTTCTAGCTTTTCCATTGGTTCAGCTCTTTGCAAGGTTTCTTCATCACGGTCGTCCCTGACTTCAATGGTCATGGTCGAGTTCGTTCTTTTCTTTTTCCGCATGTAGTCGTTGTAACTTTGCCGGCTACTTTTCTGGTCGGCTATACATTCTCCAATTCCCTCAGTGGTCGGGAATTTCATCTTCATGTGTAGCGAGGAGACCACTACTTCAAGTGCACAGAGGGTTGGTCGTCCTATGATTGCATTGTATGCTAATAAATCTTGTACGACCATAAAATTAGTCTGTATGATTCTATCTCGTGGGTGCTCTCCAATCCGTAGCTCTAATCGGATCGTTCCTTCTGCTCGGGTTGATGATCCCGTGAAACCATAAAGCTAGGTTTCGCATGGGACGAGCATGTTTTCTTTTAGCTTCATCTTTTTGAACACGTCTAAAGATAGTATGTCTGCGACGATCCAAGGATTCACCAGTACTCTATGAATTTCAGTTCCTTCCAGGAGAATTTTGACTACCAAGGCATCATCATGAGGGATTGTGATATCCCGTAGATCCTTGGAAGAGAAAATTATTGGCTCAGTAGATATGTTTTTATGGGTTTCAGTATTCCCAATATATCGTACTTTTCTTTTTGCTTGTCGATTTGATTCTTTTGTCGGACCACCAAATACAGTATAGACTGGAGATCTTTTTCTTTGTTTTTCATCCGCCTCAGGTCGGCGTTTGGCCGGACTTCTTCTTTCTTCCCTGTGGCTCGACCTTTCTCTCTTCGGGACAGGGTTGTCCTGTGGTCGGCCATCTTCTTTAGATTGGATATACTTCTTTAAGTGTCCTTGAGAGATTAAGTTTTCTATCTCCGTCTTTAGATTTTTGCAATCGTCCGTCCAATGGCCGTGATCTTTGTGATATTCACAATACTTTCATTTATCACGTTTTCCTGGCGGTGCTCGGATTTTATTCGGCCACTTCATATGTCCTTGATTTTTGATTTGCATCAAGATTTCGGATATTCTTGTATTCAATGGTGGAAGATTACTAATCTCTTGCTTTTTTGGAGATTCTGCTCGAGCTTTCTTGGTCGAGCTTATCCCTAACATCCTGGTCGGTTGAACCCTTTCTCGACTGCTTCTTCTTTCGGCCCTTGGTTCTCTTTTTCGAGATTCTATGGTTTCCGAAATCTCTGCTTATTTATGACATCTTTCATTCAGTTCCGCATATGTTTTTGGCATATCTTGGAGCAGTCGCTCTAGCAATCCTTCATGAGTAATTCCTTGGTATAACGCATGAAAGGCAATTTTCTCGTCCATGCTTTCAATTTGCATGGTAAGATTATTGAATCTTTGAAGGAAACTTCGGATAGATTCCGTTCTACCTTGTTTTATAGCAAACAAAGTATCTTCTCTTTTCTTCAATCCGACTCCTCCCTGGAAGCGCAGCACAAAAACTCGTCCTAGTTGATCGAAACTCATAATCAAACCGCTTGGCAATGCCAAGAACCAGTCCAATGCGGAACTAGTTAAAGAGGCTGCAAAACTTTGGCACATGGCTGCCTCATTATGCTTATAGATTGACATGGTCGATCTGTAGCGAGTGATGTGATGTTTTGGACATTGTGATCCGTCGAACAGTATGAAAGTTGGGCATTTGAAGCTTTTTGGTATTTCCGCCTCAGAGATAGCCTGGATGAAAGGATCATCTTTTAGAAAAGCATATAGCTCTTCTTTCTTTGGATCGTTTAATTTGTTAACCTTCTCGTCTAATTCTTTGATTTGTTTGCTCAAACGATCTTCTCGCTTGCTCGGTTCGGACTCAACTCTCTTGTTTCTTGGTTCTTTGAGAGGATCGTTGCTACTTCCTTGATCATGATCTTCGTTGATCAGAGGATCTTTATTTGGAATTTCTTTCTTAGATGCCCGGGATTTTTCGCCTACCTTCTCTTTTGACTTTTGTCCGTCTTCCAAAGATGGTCGATGCGTTCGATCAGGAATGACCAAGTGGTTATTCTTGCTTCCCTCAAATACTTTTTGAGTATTTTTAGGATCTGCATTAGGGGCAATTATATGACCCACGACCATCCTAAGTAGTTCATTCAAGGAGGATAATTCCTCCCGAAGTTTTGTTTGTTCCTTCTGGAGTGTCTCAACTTGATTTGCTAATGCTCCATGATTCGGGTGTTCGGGGTTTTTCTCCCCTTGATCGGTATTTGTCTCAACCTGGTCGGTATTTATCTCCAGCTGATCGGGAATTACCGATTTTTCAGGTAGAGGAATTCCCTTCGAAGCATCATCCTCTACCTCCTTCTGATTTACGACCTTCACCTTTGATCGCACCATGACTTTTTGATGCGCTTCCCACAGACGGCGCCAATTGTTGATACGGAATCTCGCTCGTCCTTCCCTGTCACGAACCTGCAAGATATGAGCTCGACCTTGGGGGGTCGAGGTACGTCTCTGATGAACAAGTCAGTACCAATAATATGATCTCAACTACTCAATAGAGAATTCAAGTAATTGATCACACGAAATATGAATACCTGCCTCTTAGTGTTTTACCTGAGGTGTTTATATAGAGTATAGTGATGGAGTTTATATTCGGAATATGACTCTAATGAGAGTTGCCATAGGAGAGTAACTCTTTGGGAGAGTTCTTTAACCTAACTGGAACTCCTCTGTGGTTGTTGGTCGGTAGGACTCTACCCTTGTGAGGTTTCTTATCTTGTTAGGTGGATGCTGTTTATCACTCTGGTCGGTCCTACCATGAACCGCCTGGTTGAACTCTACTAAGTATTGAACCTGGTCGGATCGTGCAACTGCTGGTTCAGACCGGGAGTTATAGAATGACCATTTTAGTCATTAACACAACCTAACCCTTAAATTCTTCACAAGAGAGCTCACATGCAGTGCTTGTAGAGATCGATTGACTTACACAACTATGCTGGATTGATTGATCTGTCTCTGCATTTAGGGTCGGTGTTCTTCTGTTCTCTGATAACCAAAAAAAGTTGACAAGGTCAGAAGAGGTAGCGAATGTAGTTTTCACCAGCAAACCTGGACTTGGTCTTAGTCCCATCTGGGCTCGATCTTGATTATATATGTTCATTTACCATCTCTTCCTCCTCTATAGAATCCTAAGATTTCCTGAAAAAACAGTAATCGATCGGCTATGAGAACCTCAACAGGATAGCATGGGTTCACCATATGATGATCCAGGTTTGATGAATGAATATATGCTTCAATCCCCTCTTCAGTCAAATTATATTCTAATGAATTTGTATTTGAAATTAATCTGGTTTAACTTTGCAGGGTGGGAGTAACACAAGCATAGCACTAGCTAGCTGTGATATCAATCAATATCTAGGGTGTGATTTATTTAGCTATGATAAGCCTTACATTAAGTACCATCATAGGAGCAATGTTGGGTACCTCTTCTGGTTATCTCTCCAACAACGGTCTCATACTTGGAGACACAAGCTCAGCCACAACTTTCCTCAAGTACGTAAGTGTTGCGTCTAGAACTTCTTCGAGGGCCGGGTATCGAGATGACCGCCTTTAGAGTTCTCCAACCAAGTTGCAATAACTACGATGCCTACACACACAAAGAAAACAAGAACGGTCCGGCCTAGTTTTGGCTGGGGAACCGCCTATGATGCACAAGTCAACCTAGACAACAATAAGAGTTCTTGAGAGAGTTCTCAAGAACATAATGAATAAATGACTCAGATAGTGTTCTCATACCTTTCTCCATGTGGGAGATGGGTTTATATAGAAGTTACCTGGAGGTGGCGCTTTCTTTAATTTCGGATCGACTGTTGGTGAGTGAGTGGAGTATCCTTGGAATAACGACTCCTTCTTTTTTGCACTAGATAGATCCGTTATCTTGCTAACTCATCCCCCAATTCTCGGAACAGATATGTTGAGTAGTTATTCGTAACTAACTCTTCTTGACTTAGTCAAGAGAGTCTTCTGAGACCTGCTTTGATTGTGGCTTCCTACGGAAGAGATACATCAGCTCGAGAGGGGTGTGTATCTCTCCTGAGGGGGTCACTCGAGACCTTTGTGGAGGAAGAGATATATCATCCCGAGAGGGTGTGTATCTCTCCCGAGGGGGTCACTAGGGACCTTTGTAGCAGCACCCCAACCCCCCCCCGCGGGGGTCCCCCCCCCCACCCCCCCCCCCCCCCCCCTCCCCCCCCCCCCCCCACCCCCCCCCTTCCCTTCCCTCCCCCCCCCCCCCCCCCCCCCCCCCCCCGCACCTCCCTCCCCCCCCCCCCTTCCCCCCCCCCCCCCCCCCCCCCCCCCCCCCCCCCCCAACTCCCCCCCCCCCGCTGCCTTGGGCCATCCTTGTTAAAAATTTAGGGAAACTCAAGTTTCGACCGGGTGAAAATGGGAAACTTAGGTGGAAACTTGGGAAATTTCGAGAAACCGAGGACTTTTTCACACAAGTTTCGCGGGTTTAGACACTATTTTGGGGTGGGATTCTGTATTTAAGCTAATTAGTGTATAAAGAACACATTGGCACATGCACTTTTAGTAAAAATCAATGTAAATATGTCTTTTAAATTACATAACATTAATGTAAAGATGACCGAGAAGTACACAATAAAGTTAACTATACTTAAGCAAATAAGCATAACATTCAACATGAACATATTAACTTCTAAGCTCTAACTTCTAACTTTTAAGTTCAATTCAAAATATCAAATAAACTCTTAAACATCAGATACAATGTAACTAGTAATAAAAATAAAATGGGAAGTACAACTCACTAAGTCAGTGCCAATAGGAGTGCCTCGGCATCCATCCCATGACTTGAGTAGTACCGTGCTTGTGACATCCTCTCCTCGACCAACGGACATAGACATCCCATGACATGTATGCCTATGGTTGTCGAGGTAATCGACAACCGCAGCTCTATAGGTCTGGTCATCAACATGCATAAGATATCCGATCCGAGGGAATGCACAATAAGGATAGGGAAGTCCTTCTTGATGAATCTCGGGGGTATGGGTTGGGGTTGCACCCAAGATCTGCTCCACAAACATCCGTGCCCCCGAATCAGCATCTGTATAAGTTGCACCCCTATGCACATATACCGTCCTCCCATCAGACGCTGGATAATACATCCTACCCTGTTCCACTTCCACTACTATATGTCCTCCATAATTCTGAGGAAACCCCTGACCATAAGATGCACTACTATAAGCCCCAGAAGAAGATGCAGCACCGCTCTCGTACGAGTGGGGATCAGCTGTTGCCGGTATCCGGTATCCGACAGTGGAGCCTCTTGACTCATCTAGACTCATAGATCCTATGGAGCCTACCAAGCTATTCACTTCAATGGGATTGTAAGACCCGTACGATGAAGTGTCATCCTCATACCCATGTCCATGGTGCTTCCCTTTCCCTTTCCCCTTCCGACTGCAAGTGGAACTACGACCTGCACCGTGGTCGACATCCTGGGTAGCATGGGTGAATTGACTCTCCCCCGTGAATCTTAATGGCCCTCCATGTCCCCGACTCTCAACCGCGGCTCGGTGGTGGTCTCTCCCGTGGTTCAGCTAATCCCGATCAGCTGGCCCGTCACCACCATCATCATCATCACCACCACCACCACCATCATTATCATCATCATCATCATCACTCCCACTGTCATTCCCACTAGGGCCACTACCAAGTCCATCATCATCATCATCGCCTGCATCATCCTGTGCCTGACTAGCGGGTGGCTGAGTAATATCATCATCATCATCTGACCATATAATATTATCCTCACCGACACCTGGATGCACCGGGTGTGGTACAAAGGACGGTTAGGCTCGGTGTGCACTCTCCCTCTCGTGGCCAAGAACTCATTAACATCAGCTCCCATCTCTCGTGCAATCTACCGCTGGGTCGACCTCCCGCCTCATCCAATAATGGCTCTCTCGACCCACTCAAATAGGGGTACTCCTCCTCATCATCATCTATGGCAAAGATGTCACCAACTCAATCTTATCCCCATTACCTTGCTCTTGACCTAACCTAATGTGCTCCTCTCTCAACCTCATATTATAATGAACATATACAAGATCCTCCAGCCGCTTCACCCCCAAACGGTTCCGCCTCTTAGAATGTATCAGATTGAATGTGCTCCAGTTACGCTCGCAGCCGGTGGCAGAAGATGTCCTGGGAGAGCACTCTAACCGCAATCTTAATCAAGTACTCCGAGTCTAACCCGTATTGCAGCCACCACTCACCGCAAGAAACATAACCAACCTAATTAATAATAATAAAAATAAATTGTGTCAAAAACTCAAATTGAGCATCTAAGACTTAGACTAACCGACTAAGTGACTAACCAGAGTGGTGTTCTCCCTAGCCCGAATAGCGATCGAGCGACCGTAGCTACCGTAGCATCTCTAAAAGCCTTTAACTGCGATAAATAATTACAAAGTTAGTAATAAGAAACAAGTATTTAGCCTAATTCTTAAGTACTAGACTACTAGTCATCTCACAAGTCACAACTTACAGTCTTACCTCATTATTAATTAATGCTTGTTTTGTCGCATCCGGTTCCAACCTTTCCACTACTTCATGGACTGCCCGGATCAAATCTGTCCTCATCCCAAGTTCTTTACTGTAGTGGTACATGGGGTTCAAATAATAGGCTATCAAACAAGCCAACAAATGAGATGGTAAGAAACTATAAAACTATATAATAAGTATTACGTTATTAACAATTAAGTATTTAAGTAATAACTTGAAAATTTTAATAACTTTCAACTCACCAGCCAAATGCAATGGATGTTTCAACCGCCTTTCCCACCTTTCTTGGATGATGTTAAGGAATTTCTGGTTGCCCCTAGGATAGACTTTGTTAACCATCTCCTTCATCATCTCAACTCGCAGCCCATATATGTGGTAAAGTTGGTTTCCTTTGTTGATCTACCAACTTCAAGACTGTCACCACAGGGTCTAGAAGCTTGATAACAACTCTTAGATTTGCCCAGAAGCTATCACTGGATATGGTAGCCCGTGCTGCTCTCCCTGCCGGTGATTCTAATTGGGGCCAAGCAAACCAGTCTTCGATGCAAACATAGCACGTAGTTGGCTTTCTTCTTCGAAAACTCTTCAAGGAAATCCAATTTGTGGCAAATCTTGTGACCCCAGGCCTCACCAAATCACCACCACATGTCCTCCTCAACATATCCAAAGCAAATCCATGGTTATATACGAATGTGGTCACATTTCGAGCCCGCTGAACCACATTCTTCACAAATTTGACTTCCCCCATGTCTTTTAGCATCAAATCAATACAATGTGCCGCACAAGGAGTCCAAAAGAGCCTATACCGGGATCCTCCATCAACTTCATCCCAGCCTTCTTGAAATTGGCGCCATTATCGTCACAACTTGCACCCGTGCTCGACTCCAACCTCTTTCACCACATTCTTCAACAACCCATATTGTATTTTGCATCCTTCTTGTGACCGGATGCATCACAGACTTGAGGAACACCGCCTCCCATCACAATTCAACATAAAATTGATGATAGACTGTCTAGTGGGACCAGTCCAACCATCACACATCACTTGTCACCCCATAGTGCATCCACATTGGCTTAAGGCCATCAATGTAGGCTTTCAACTCTTCCTTATGCCGTGGGAGATATCATTATATATCTCATATGGGGTTGCCCAACCACCCCACGCCGCCCCGATCTCATCCACCATCGCCGTATAATAAGGCCCCCGTGCCATTTGCCGCCCGTGTATAATGCCCACTTAGAAAAGGCCACCCCACCTTGTCCTCACATTCCCCCATATGCTTTAATTTCTTCGTTTTGCCTGGCCTCGCAAACAAGTCCATCGGTCGTAGTATCCCACATCGGATCGGCCTCAATGGGTCTGGCGATGTGGCCTAGGTCGGATCGTGGGCCCATGGTTGGACCGACTCTCCGGTACTGCCCTCCTCATCCCGGAGCCGCCCCACTTGCCCTCCCAACATCCGGATCCCTGCCCCGCCCCACGGCCTCTGTGTCCTCCCGATCTCATCGGTCTATAAGACTCCCTACTCATCCCGGTACTCTCTCCACTCGCCCCGGTGATGCATCAGCTGGATCCGATCCACATTTGTCTCTCCCACCTCCACCTCCTCTAGCTGCCCCCCCCCTCTTGCTTCTTTTGGCCCTCTTCTCTGCCCTCCTTTCACTCTTGCCAGCCACTTTACTTCATAGGACATGGGCATCCAACCACATTTGGTCCCCTCCCGCGATGGATCTTTAGTCTGTGCCCACCGATCCAACTTTTCAAACAATATTTACACTCGACTTTTCCTGTCATCGCGAGGCTTACCAGCGCCAAGCTATGTCGCTGTTCTACGAACTCCAACTCAACTCAAGCTGTGCCTCTTCCGTACAACATCATAATATTTATAACCCGTTAACTTAATAGCCCACGCCAACACTTAAATTTTAATCAAAGCATTAATCTTTAACGTTACATCTAATCTAAATACAAAACTAGAAAATTCTTCAATTTAAGCGCACTATAATGGAACAAGTGAACAACAATAGAGAGAGAGCAAGATAATGGCATATTTCATTAACAAGTTATGTACCAAAATTTCGATCAAAATTCGGACATCCAACATTGAACATTCCAACTTGAACATATTCTCCGAAGTCTTCTATTAAGCATGCTAACGCTAATGAGCTAAAGATTTAATTTTTTAAAGCTAAATGGAATACATCTATTAAGCATGCTAACACTAAAGATTTAATTTTTTAAAGCTGAATGGAATACACTATTAAGCAGCTAAACAACTAAATATTTAATTTTTTAAAGCGAAATGGAATACATCTATTAAGCATGCTAAACAACTAAAGATTTAATTTTTTAAAGCTGTAAATGGAATACATGAGCCAACTTGCAGCAAGACTCGATGCTAAAACACGTTTCAAGGGGAAAGAGAGAGCAGGGAAAGAAGAGAAGCAAGGAAATGAAGCTAAAACCCAAGGAAATGAAGCTAAAGCAAGGAAACACGCACAGTAGATTCAAAGCTAGGTTCCTCCAATAGAGCTTCAAACCATGGAAAAAACAACCAACAAGTGCCGATTTCACCAAAGGAGGGCTTGAATCTACTTGAAATCATGCAAAACCATGAAAATGTCAAAATGGTCGATGGTCGAAACATCGCCAACTCTCTCTCGTTCGATCGAACTCGTTTCCCGGTCGATCGATGTGCTTTTATACGTGCCGGCTGGTTCACTTAAACCAAAAACCGTTCGTTTGATCATTGGGTTTGTCGCTCCATCACACTTCCCGGCGCGCTCACCCACATTCGACCGGGGGGGGGGCGGGCCTTCGGTCGACCAAACCAATGATTTCGCCACCGGTCGCGGTTTTCAATGCAATTCGGCAATCGTGTCCCAATTTTTTCCATGGGGCAAATAATTTCTGGCATCTTGGGTTGAGGATTCTCTATTTTGCCATGGCTCTCTTGTTCTGGGGTTTTGGGCCAATACCCATGTTTGTTTTCGGTGTGATTATGGTGGCGATTCTCTTCTTCTTGGACTCCAATTTTGCTCGGTTGCATCACTATAAGTCCGTAGCCATGGATCCGGAGAAGAAGAAGAAGGTGGAGAAGTTGTCTGAATAGATCCATGTAAACGTGACCGGCGACTCAGGTTGCCCTTAATCTGTTTCGTGTTGAATAATCAATTTGTGTTGTATTTAATGAATTTACAGATGAACAACAATCACAAAATTGTTGTTCTCGATTTTGCTAACTATGCTTCAATCTCCACCGTCACTTTGGCATTTATTTAGTGGGAACAAGTTGTTGTCCAAGTGTGGTTGAATGATAAGTAGAGTTTTTTTTTTTTTTTTTTTTTTTATGGTCAACTAAAGCCTTCCTTGAGTTGACCTTGATCAGCAGTATAGTTTGGTTCATTGGAAAACCAACACGGAAAGTCAGTTAGGTTGTTCTCAAGCTGGCTCATGGGATAACGAGAGAAGTTAACCACTTAACCTAAACGAAGTGAAAAAACTTTGAGATAGACCTTTGCGTCTTCAAAGAGAATTCGGCTTTACTCAAATTCCCATCATTTAAGTGGGACTTCATTTTGTCAATACAGAGATAGATCCCTTTCAAAATATGCGATGGACGATGTGAATGATGGAACACAATTTTTTACCTCATTTAAGTAAATGACCAAGACTCTTTGGAAAAGAAAAGAAAATTTTTTATAAATATATTATATAAATATATTAAGGACTTGAATGTTTCGATTGGTTTACTTTTTTTTTTTTTTTTGGTAAATCGATTGGTTTACTTTGAGTGGAAGGGGGGAGTGAGGGGCAGAACAGATCATAACCCTCTTTGGATTTTTAGGCATTATTTATTTATTAGATAAAAATTGGTGAAAGAAATAAATGTAATATTAACTTGTGGTGGGTTGGAAAAAAAAATTTGTAAAAGAAATTACATACGTAAGGTCTTATTTTTATTAGATCACTGTTTTTTCACAAAGTCCTATTCAAATTTGGGACGATGTGGGATGTCACATCAGCAGACTGGCTAAGGAAATTTTCTTCCACCCCTATTGAACCAAGCAATCGAAACTTTGTGGAAAATGTTCATTTTTCTCATTCCACTTTAAATCTTCAAATAAACAATATATTAGTTATTAAAAAAGAAAGAAAGAAAGAAAGAGGTATTAGAAGGGCACTCACCATGTAGTGAGCACGCAATTATGTCTTGCTACTATATATACCTGAGATGATCCGATCCAATTTGAAGTATTTAGCATCTGCGACAGTCGATTTCAGCACTAAACTACCTATCCAAACATTGACTAGTTTGAATCCTTCCTTTGAAAGGGTTCTCCTAATTAATGCTTAAGAAAATACAAGACCTAGTCATATGTAAATGCACTCATTGGATTTAATCACACTTAACCAAATACTATAACACATGGTTTTTTGGTTAGTAAGTCCAACACCTTTTAGTTGAGAAGTTGTGGATTCAACCTTGTCAACGGGATATTTATGTAAAAAAGCTCTCCTACATCAAAAAAAGTTCAACGACTGGTTGGATGTTGAATGTGAGATTTTCACAGACTTTGTTTTAGGCTTGTGCCATAATGGTGTAAGACGGTCTTGCTGACCAAATCGGCTGTTAGATTGAGATTTCGATCGAAAGTTCGACCAAATGCTGATCCAACGGTCAGGCAGGACCGTCCTTATATGAAGCAAAATCAGATCTTCACGAGCGAAAAACGACACCGAGAATCCCTGCACGGCTGCACCACGCCACCACATTGGATATGGATAAAATGCACGTGGGCCCATAAGCTGATGTGGCACGATCTGAGATCCATATGGCACAATTAAATTTCCGAACCTTTTTCTTTTAAGTAAAAATAAAATGTTTTTAGCTGGAAACATTCCTAAACATGCGACACATCATAAAGAATGTTTGCTTTGACCAAAACTGGAGAATCTTTGACCGAAAACAATTCAGGAACAACGAACAAAACAGCTCTCTCTCTCTCCTTCGCCTTCTCCCTCTCCCTGCCACTCTCCATCTCCCCCTCTTTTTCCCTTTCCCTTTCCCTGTTCCTCTCTTGCTGGGGAAATCCATCAACCTGGAGAATCTCTAACGAGTACATATCAGGAACAGCGAAAAATTCTCTCTCTCGCCGGATTTTGTCAACTCCAACAATGTCAGCCGAATATAAATCATGAAGAGGATAACTCTTTCTCTCTCTGGAAACCAATCAATCGACATTCATCACGGATGATCAACTTCGTAAGTCTCTCTTGTTCTAATCTTCATTTAATTTTAAAAGAAAATTAAATGTAGTATGTAATAAGGTAAGCATTTCTGGAGATTATGTTTCTCAATTGTGAAATGTAAGCATGATTTAATCAATCTAGTATCTCGTATAATCTCCCGCTTCTTGTTTTACTTTAAGGATGAATGTAATAAGGTCAGCATTTCTAGAGATTTGTGCTTCTTCATTCTGATATAAGCATGATTTTAATCAACGTAATATCCTCTATAATCTCCCGGGTCCCTCTTCTCTTACTTACAAATGGTTGTAAGATTTATTTTTCTCAATTGTTGAAATATAAGCATGATTTTTTAATTCATGCAGTATCCCCTATGATCTCCTGACTTCCGCTTCTTTTATTACAAGATCGAATTGACTGCTACTATTAAATGATATTCTTGTTTTGTGCAACTAATGCAGGGTACAGTTATTTCTCCAATTTTAGGTTTAAGGGATGGGTTTGTTGATCTCTGAGATTATACGCTGGATTTTAAATCTCTCTGTGACTTTGAAAAGCGCATGAAGTGTTGTTTCTATGGTTAAGATTCATTCTGAATGTGTATTTTATCTTAGTCTAAGAATTGGATGGAATATATTTTCCTTTTTGGCTCGGGAAGAATATTCGTCACTGAAGTGAATTGATATTTTCAATGTAGTGACTCAGTGGATGGTTGGTTTTTCATCTTCAACTCTTATTTGAAGGACTGGCAAATTGATGATAGGCCACCGTAGAAAATATTTTCATCTATGACGACTGGTGAATCAAAGTCTCCGCATCTGATGCAGTTGGTTGACATAGAAACGTTTCTTCAGTGCCTTCCCAAGAAATCTTTCAGATGGAATGGCAGATCTAGCTAATTATGGGAATCCTGAGCGTGACATTGAGCAGGTGAGTTTTCAAGTTCTCTTTTAAATTGAATTTATTTTCTTAGCCTTTAATCTCTTGCATTAAGTGCATCTCACCTGATATTGAGAGAAAGATTGTTAATCTTCAAAAAATTGAGTGTTCGGGGGCTGCATTTAGTTGCCACTAAAGTAAACTCAGTTCAATTTGAGCTTTTTCAGCAGCTTGTGACTACATCTCAATACTACTGGGAAGTTTTATTGAACTTCCCAGTAGTATTGAGATGTAGTCAATTCAATCTTTTTTTTTTTTATTGAACAATCTGATGGTGGAATCTCCAAAATTGCTTATCAACTGAAAGTCACTTCGCCCTTTTTTAGCATTTGATAAACAAGAACCAGGGATGAGAGTAAAAATTCCACTTAATAGAGCAAGTCATTTATAGCTTTCAATCATAACAGGGGGTTGTGGAGAAGTGGGGAGCTTTCGAGTTGTAGTTAAATTAAATGTCCCACTAAAATTTGAAAATTTAATGTAAAAATTCTATGATTACGTGATAGCTTCTTCTTTTGAGAGTTTAAAGGAATGCTTGGGTTTCTTGGTGACGTAGAACCATCTCTAGAGCTCAATGGAAAATATGCATTTATATTTTCTCTTCCTTTCTTAATGCTCACATTTCATGTTTTAACTTCTAGTTTTGAAGTTTCTGACCAGTATACAAATAGCAAGGTCAACAAAACCATCATTATTAGACAAATTAAAGCAACTCTATTTCAATCCAAATAAGTTTGGATACCTATACTTGTCAATAGTAATGTAAAGTAACGTCCTCGAAATTTCGTTGCCATTATTAATTTATTTAAAAGGTTATGCTCATATGCAACATAGAAACCATATCTTTGCAGCATCGAACCAAGATCAGAATGTGTTGAGAAAGCCCTCATGGCACTTTCCAGGAATTGAACCCTCAACCTCCTTGTACCATGTTATAATTGTTATCCCAAAGCTCAAGTTTTGAAGTAAAGGCATCAACAATGAATGGCAACCAATATTCTTATTCATAATGATACAAAAACTTATAAACATAAATCAATGTAAATTCATCAAGTGTCAAAAATGATATCAGATAAGATGAGTTGTTATAAATCCCACCAGGTGACACTGAGGCATCCAAGTGATGCAAAGGTGGTTGCCTTTCTTGCATCAAATAAGCCATGCTAACACCTGGACCCAAGAAGGCACCTTGACACCTAGATAATGCCCTGACAATTATGGCTGCTATTCTTGTCAGATTCTCTATCTTAAATAAATTGCAAGGCTACAATGGGCCTACCTTATGAAGAAGAAATAAGCTGTCTTCTATTACCTTTGAGATACCGTTTTTCATTCCTTCTGGTCCCTATTTCTAATATATATTTATTTCTTTTCATACAAATATACAACTAAGGATATTAGTAGTTCAGTTCTATTTTGTATGCATAGAAGAACAAAAAGAAGTTTGTTTGTTTTGTTTGTTTTGTTGGAATCTTGTTTAATTTAATGGGGACCAGACTGTGGCTTATGGTAAAAAAGGAAAATGATAATGAAATAGGTAGTATTGCTGAAGAAGTTGACAAGCCAGAGCTTGTGCTTATCAGGAGTTTAATGTTTGATGGATTTCGTAGGATTTTAAATGGCGTCGCAAGTTCAAGTATAGAGGGAGTGGAATGTACATACATTAGAGTTCCGTTTGAGATAGAAGTGAGACTGAGAAATTGATAGTAAATAGGGGGGGGGGAGACTAAAAATCTGGACTAAAAATTAGGTTATGAACATGTATGTATAAACTAAGACTTAAACTTGTTCATTAGCTCTCCTTTTATTTTGTCAAGTGTAGTAGCTCTTCTCCATCTCCAACTTCTAGGTAAACATTGATTTGGTAGAGAAACAATTTTCCAGATGTCATTATTCCCTTTTGCATTTCATCTTGCAAAGGAGTGAACGAGCCTTGGTGCAACTGTTAAGTTGCATTCTTTTTATCTGTTAGGAAGCTGGAAATAAGACTTCCTTCATTATTTTTGGGACAAATAAGACTGCTTTCATTTACCCCTCCTTGAGCCTGCATTTGGGGGTGGGGCTTGTGTCCAGCTAGCTCTTATATACCTCAGCATGTAAGGGGCACAAAACATGTTTGGTTTAGTAGGTAGTAATAATTTGATTTTCTATGCTTTTTGAGTGGAGCATGTAGTGGTTCCTTTACATGGCAATAATATTTTATCACTTTTATATTATGGGTTGCTTATAATGGTTAGTTGTTTTCCCTTAATTTGATTTGTATTTATTTATGCTTGATCTCTCTTTTGAAGGCACTTATTGCTTTAAAGAAAGGATCTCAGTTAATTAAGTATAGTCGGAAAGGAAAGCCTAAGCTTTGCCCGTTCAGACTTTCTGCTGTGAGTCCTTGCTGTCTTTTGATTTAGAATCTCCATATTATTGTGTTTACTAACAAAAGGTAGTTCAATCATGGATTGAGTAGTTGGGTGAAAAATGATAAAGTTGCACATCTCTGGTTATTTTCTCTCTCTTAATGCAATCACTGGATAGATGAAAATGACTCAAATCTTTGCATCAAGTAGAGATACATATGACATGATAAAATTATATTTTATGTGTATCAAAAGCACATTCATGCATTTCTTGATCATTTCCGTATGCAGCTTTATTGAAATTTGCATAACTTTGCTATGATATGTCTCTTAAGAGCACCTCTAGTATGATTAGCCAATTTTCTGATGCCTGATCCTTGTACCATATAAGATTGATGTCCTGCAAACCCTTCAGTTATAAGTTCCCAATAATCTCATATTGGTGAGATCTTGGTATCTTTGGAAGGACTGAGTAATTTTTCAGATGATACCAGAATTATGATAAAAGGATAAATGTATCCCAGAAAATTTAGACATAACATAAAATGAAAAAATGGTAACCAATCAGACAAAGGTTTAAAATTGGAGATCAAATAAGTATGACTAAACCAGGATACCCAAAAATGGTTGATAGTGAAAATCAGAGGAGAAATGAAGAGAAGGGAGAAGAATGACAGGGACTTACTGCCCTATGTGACTCCATGAAAACATATATGGATTCAAAGACATACCCAGTGCATGAGGGTGGACCTCTCACCTTGGAGGGGTCTGGTAGCCCTACCCCTGCTTTCACAGAGAGATTGTTTCCAAGGAAAAAGTAAGAGAAGAAAATAATCTAGGCTGGGTGGTCCTTTCTAATTGCAAATGATAAAATTTTTCAGTATATACTTATGCGAGCAGCAGGCTGCATTAAAGATCAGGCCCTTGCTCACCTTTCCCATGATACTGATTTCATTCTATGGAAACCTATGGAAGAAATATATACTGAAGTTTTTCAAGTCTGTATGTTATTCTTTTGGGTCCTCGTAAGAAATTTTAAGAAAGGAGCTTATCTTTAGGTCTTTGTGCCCGCTGAGCTTTTAATGATTCTTCTCAAGTATTCTCTCTGCTCATTGATTCAAAATATGGATCCGAAGGTGTGTCTCTTCCAACAAATGCTGCTATAGGATACTGTGGAAAGAAAAATGATGAAAACAATTACTTTGGCCAAAAATTACATGCTAGAATGATACTTGAGAAAGTTGAATTGGGCGTACCTGGAGGTCATCGCTATACCTAGGACTTGTAGCATCGTGTTCCTTCTGATCATTTTACTTTGTACTTGGAATGTTGATGTTAAACTATCATCAATTGATCCTTCACTTCCCCAGTATTTCTGGGTCTGCTCAATATGGCCCTGGTTCTGTATTGATATCCAGATGGGTGGATTTTCTTTCCAATATTTCTTGTCTACTAAGTTGCTAACATGATTCCTGTATTTGATCCATTTTATTTTATTTTCTTTTTAGTTTTAGTAACTCAATTTTTCTACTGAATGTACACATATTTCTGTGAAGCATGCTATTTTTTTTGGGGGGGGGGGGTCCCTGGGGCCCCCCCCTTTTGTTGGGCAGGCTTATTTCTGGTTGTTGTATGCTACTCTTAATGCTTTTGATATTGATGTTCTGCTTAGATGCTTTCCTAATGCTTATATGGTGTCCACAGGATGAAAAGACATTGGTTTGGTACTCTCATGGAGAGGAAAGGAATTTGAAGTTATCTACTGTCATACGTATTATCCCTGGGCAGAGAACCGTAAGTAAAACTGGTTTATGGGAACAAATTGTAATCTTATGGTTGCATATTCATTGAACCTCATTCTGACATCCTGCTATCAAGATTACAGTTTCAGATGTAGTGGAATTAATGTTGCGACAGCAAAAGACATTCATTTGCTGTTGTTTCTCCTCCTCAGGCTGTCTTTAGGAGATACTTGCGCCCTGATAAGGATTATTTGTCATTTTCTCTTCTGTACAATAATGGTGAAAGAACACTTGATTTGGTTAGTGAAATGGCAGAACTAATATTTATTTTATGAATTTCATTTGTTTACTTTTAAAGTCAATTTTTTTAATCAATTAGATGTTAAACACTGATGCCAATGTTTTTTTCTGTCTTTTTCCTTTTTAATAGCAGAGGATTCTTAATTTGATACTTATTATTATTTTGTTCATCTTAACAGATATGCAAAGACAAAGGTGAGGCAGAGGTCTGGTTTGCTGGCCTTAAGAAATTAATTTCCAAGGGTCAACGTAGTAGGCGTACAAAAAGTGACATCTATTATGTGAGTTCTGCAAGAAATTTACCCCTAAAAATGATTTTCTTGCAATCTTTTTGTAGGATTCTACTAGGAGTCCAACTAGAGTTTGTATTCATGTAAAATTCTATTCCTTGTAATAGTATACTTTCCACTTAATTATAAATAGAGGGCTTGAGATCATGGATCGATAAGCCATTCTACCAACATAGTGTTTCTCAACATGGCATCAGAGCCTAAGTTCGATTAGGGAAGAGAAAGAAAGAAAAAAAAGAAGACCTACCTCAGCCGCTGCAACTGCTCCATCGAAACCCATCTTCTTCTGTTTTTTTCTGTCTTTCTTCTTCTTCTTAAACCATCGCAGAAAGAAGACCTACCTCAGCCACTGCAACTGCTCCATCGAAACCCATCTTCTTCTGATTTTTTTTTTCTGTCTTTCTTCTTAAACCATCGAAACCGACTCTTCTCTTCCTTCCGCCTTCTACTTCTGAAGTTCCGCCATCGAAGTTCCGCCACAGTCACCTTCAGCCATCGTCACGGCTCAGGTAACTCGATCTCCATTGTTGAAATGGTAGAAGTGGAAGAACAAGAAGAAAGATTGTTACTGCTGCTGCTGCATCATCTTCCCAATCGTGCGCAACACAAATAGTTCTGTACAGAATCGCAAAGCAAGGGTAGCATCACCATCATCGTCTCAGACTCTGCTTCCGTCGCCATCACTTGCTTCCATCACAATCCCCATCGCCAAGACGTCTTCGATTTTTTCAGGTGTGAGGAAGAAGATATCGATTGGATTTATTTGGTTGGTTTTTGGGTTCAAGTTCTAGTTCGGGTTTTTAGTTTGCTTCAGTTCTTGGTTCATTGTCCAAAATAGACTAGACCAGAACCATATTTTTCCTTTTTGTCTCTGGTTCTATTAGCCAAAAAACCAGTAGACCAGACTAGATTTTTTCTCTGGTTCTATTAGAAAAAAAAAGGGAGGTATTTATAACATTTTTAGGTGGTTTGGCTATTGCATTCTGTGACGTTTTAGTTATTTTTAAAAATGTGAAGACTGAAGAACTGTAGACAATTTTTTCAACATGGCAACTATCGATGGTACTACTGCTCCCACCGGCCCTAAACATTACCCCACTCTTCATCCTCTTGCAGTAAGATTTGACGGGACAAATTATTTGATTTGGTCCCGATCTGCTTACTTGACTATTGCTGGAAGATGATTTGTTGGATACATTACGGGCACCACTATCAAACCTACTACCACAGGCGTTTCACAGGATAAATGGATCTCGAATGACTCTCTTATTATGTCATTTCTCTTGAATTCCATGATTCCAAATATTGCCCGTGGGTATCTATTACTTAAAACTGCTGCCCAAATTTATAAGGCTACTACTGAAACATATGGACATTTGGGGAATGCTGCATAGGTTTATGAGCTATGAAAGAAGCTTCATGAGACTACCCAAAAGGAACTGACTGTGGCCCACTATTATGCTGAGTTGCGATCTCTTTGGCAAGAGTGGGATCATTATGGGGATTATCACCTACTAATCCAGATGATGTGGCAACTTATAAGAAGTACATTGATAAGATTCGAGTATATGACTTCTTGGCAGGTTTGAACGTGGAGTATGATCAGATCAGAGTGCAAGTCTTAAGTCGTTCTCCCTTTCTTACACTAGAACAGTCTTATGCTCTTGTTCAGTGTGAGGAAAGTTGTCGATTAGCCATGCTTCATACTCCTATTATGGAAAAATCAACTTTACAGTTTGTTCACACTAAATCTGATCCGGCTAAGGAGATTGTCAAGTGTGAGCATTGTCACAAATCATATCATACCAAGGCAAATTATTGGAAACTACATGGGAAGCCTGCTGATTTTGAGCAAAAACGAGCACAAAGAAAGGGAAAACCAGAGGCTAATCTCTTTTAGACAGTTTCCACCACACCCTCTGCAGACGTTGGTTTTTCACAGGAGGAGTTTGCTACCCTGCGACGTATTCTGCAGTCTTCTACTGCCGGTACAGCCTCGACCACTGCTTTCTCTACTACCCATACCAACTCCTACCTTGCTACTTCAGGTAAAACTTTTACAGGCTTTCATGCTTCTTCAGTTTCTACTCCTTGGATCATTAATGCAGGAGCCATAGATCATATGACAGGTTTATTTCAAATACCATGAGATTGTCACTCTTGTTCTACATGGATTTATTTTTTAAAACAAAAAAATGAGGTTTTTCGATGTTTTTGTGACTTTCATAATATGATTAAAACTCAGTTCAATGCCACTGTGAAGATCCTTCGCAGTGACAATGGCACAGAGTATATTGATGGTGAATTTCAAAGATATCTCTCTAACTCTGGAATAATACATCAGACCAGTTGCGTTGATACGGCTGCCCAAAATGGGGTTGCTGAAAGGAAGAATCGGCATCTCTTAGAGATAGCTCGTTCTATTATGATTGCTATAAATGTACCTAACCAATACTGGAGTGATGCTATATTCACTGCTTTTTACCTTATGAATAGGATGCCCAGTAGAATACTTGGTTTTAAATGTCCTAATGAGATTCTTCAGGGAGCCTCTTCTTTTTTCATTCCCCCAAAGGTTTTTGGATGCGTGTGTTATGCCAGAATCACAGCCTACCAGAGTAAGCTGGCTCCCTGCAGCCTACGCTGCATATTTTTGGGGTATTCTGCTACTCAGAAAGAGTACAAATGTTATCATCCTTCTTCCAGGAAAACCTTCCATGGATGTAATTTTTCATGAGTTTTGCCCTTACTATACACCTCTCCAGGGGGAGAGTCCTAGAGGAGAGGTGTTCTTTCCGACTCTAGATCTTCCTATCACACACCAACACAACTTAAGAGTCTCAGAAGAGTTTACTGACCAGGGGGAAACTTCGGCCAGTATAATTGAGGACTCTAATCCTCCCCCTTCGATTTCTGAACCATGTGAAGAACTTAGTTAGGGGGAGACCACTCCTGTGAGACACATTGTTGGGGTCTTTCAAAACCAGATTGACCAGAATAAGGAGGTACAGACTTATCAGAGGAAGAAATACAACAGGATAAAGTAGGTGGAGAAAGGTGATACGTTACCACTTCAGTCTCTTGCTCCAAAATTAGATTCTACTGCTCGCCTTAAGGTATCTTCTTCTGATCTTCCTATTGCTGTTAGAAAAGGGGTCAGATCTTGTACTCAGCATCCCATAGCTAAATATGTTTCTTATAACTCTTTGTCTGACTCCTACCGCACTTTTATATCCTCCCTATCATCTGTATTTGTTCCTAAAAGTTGGCAGGAAGGCTATGCTAATAAGAGATGGAAGGCAGCTATAGTAGAGGAAATGCAGGCAATGAAGAAAAATGACACTTGGGAACTGGTTACACTTCCTCCAGAAAAAAAAACCAGTGGGCTGCAAATGGGTATTTGTGGTTAAACAAAATATGGATGGATCAATCAACAAGTTGAAAGCTAGACTAGTTGCAAAGGGGTTTACCTAGACCTATGGGATTGATTATCAAGAGACCTTTGCCCCTGTTGCAAACTAAACACTGTCAGAGTTATGTTGTCTGTAGCTGTGAACAAAGACTGGAACTTGCACCAACTAGACGTAAAGAATGCCTTCTTACATGGGGAGTTAGCAGAAGAGGTCTATATGGAAATTCCACATGGTTTCTCCGATGACAATACTCCAGGGAAAGTCTGTCGGTTGAAGAGGTCAATTTATGGGTTAAAACAGTCTCCTAGATGCTGGTTTGGACGCCTCCTGAAGGCAATGACTTCTATTGGGTACAAGCAAAGCAATGCTGATCATACACTATTTGTCAAGACTAACATCACACTTCTCATTGTTTATTTAGACGATATTGTCATCACAGGGAATGATGGTGAAGAAATTCAAAAGTTGAAAGACTTTTTTGGCAGAGAGTTTGAAATTAAATATCTAGGGAAGTTACAGTATTTCTTAGGGATTGAGGTGGCTCGATCAAAGAAAGGTATATTCCTATCCCAAAGAAAGTATGTCCTAGATCTATTATAAGAAGTGGGAATGTTGGGGTGTAAAGCAGTTGATGCCCCTATTGAAGCTGGAGCTAAACTTAAAGAAAAAGAGGGAGAACCAGTGGACAAAGGAAGATACCAAAGGCTGGTAGGGAAGCTTATTTACTTGTCCCACACCAAGCCAGACATCGCTTTTGCTGTAGGGATAGTGAGCCAATTCATGCATGATCCATATTTATCTCATATGAAGGCTGTTACTAGAATACTATAGTATTTGAAGGGAACTCTTGGAAAAGGAATACTTCTGTCACCCACCGATAATCTAAAAGTAGAAGCATACACTGATGCAGATTGGGCTGGATCTTCAGACAGGAAGTCAATTTCAGGTTATTGTACCTTTGTTGGAGGTAATCTAGTTACTTGGAGAAGTAAGAAACAAAATGTGGTAGCTTTATCTAGTACCGAAGCTGAATATAGAGCTATGGTTTGTGGAGTTTGTGAGCTACTATGGTTGAAAGGCTTGCTACATGATATTGGAGTCCAAGTTCCAAACCCTATGATGTTATATTGTGACAACAAGGCTGCTATTAGTATTGCTAATAATCCAGTGCAACATGATCGAACTAAGCACATTGAAATTGACAGGTTTTTTGTCAAAGGAAAGTTGGAACAAGGGCTTATTTGCATGCCTTTTGTAAGATCTGAAGACCAAGTAGCAGATGTTTTCAATAAGGGTTTGAAAAAAAGAGATTTCCTTCCTATTGTAGGCAAGTTGGGCATGACTAATATCTATGCCTCAACTTGAGGGGGAGTGTAGGATTCTACTAGAAGTCCAATTAGAGTTTGTATTCATGTAAAATTATATTCCTTGTAATAGTATACTTTCCACTTAATTATAAATAGAGGGCTTGAGATCATGGATCGATAAGCCATTCTACCAACATAGTGTTTCTCAACACTTTTCTAGCACGTAATGAAGGCCGCAGCACTATGTTTCCAATAACTATCACTAGAACATTTTCTCTAGCTTGAAAACCTGACTGTTTGCAAAAGGGAAAACATTTTCTCTAGCTTGGAAACCTGACTGTTTGCATAAGGGGCCATGCAGTGTTTTTTTTTATCCTGGTTTATTAGATTAGCACAAAGTATAGTGGCACAACCGGCCTGTGTGAACCTGTATGCATGTGATCATGAATCTAACTGAGGCATAATTTTCCTTTGCATTTTGATAATAAAGTAATTCCATTATAATAACGAAAGGGAGCTAGTATTACTAAGAGCTTGCAATTCATAAAAAGTTCCTTTGCAAGTCTTTCTGTATGATTCTGCATCATCTTTGGCACTTCTTTGAAATACTCCATTCATAAAACTCTGTTAATTTACATGGTGAGAGTATTGGTTCATTTCAAATACCATGAGATTTTCCTATAATCCAAGCATTATTACAAGCTGGTTTCTTAATAACAAGGAGAGTCCCATTTTATTACAACCTGGTTGTATAAATATTGGTTCTTCCACTTTTATTTAGAGAAACTGCATCCCATAAGTTTTCCATGCATCCGTAATTGTCAAGATGACTAGGTGCCCCAAGGCATTGGAGGGGAGGGCTAGATATTTAAGTTACCCAAAAAAGTACTTGAGTAACCCAGTAAGGTGTCCAGCAAAGGCTGTTGGAAGCCTAGGTGATGCCTTGGAATTTATGCATTTTTGTGTTGTTTGCAGCCATTGTTTATTTGTTCAGGATATTTCTTATTTCGATGTTCATTATTCTAATATGGAACTCTTACATGAACTAAGTTACATTACGAATGAATCTTATACAGTTGAAGAAGCCTCATGTTTTGAAGGGCTATCCGTCCCTTTATGGTCATCAGTAAGTAAAATTTTAGGAGAAATGCTTCTGTTCAGAAGGTCAAATCAGATGATTTACACTCCTACATGGTTCTTGAACATTTTATTTATTCTTTAGGGATATCTGAACTTCTTTACTTTTCCTTTAATTTTTGAAAATTATCAGCTTTAATTGCATTTATACATGATTTCAGACATAAATGATTTCAGCTCTTGTACTATGAGAAGACTTACAGTATTGTTTTCTTGACATTTTGACTTTCGGCCTCCCACTTCCCTCTTTCAACTTCATGCAAGTGAACTGTTTTTTTTCCAATTTGATCCAATTGTATCTTGGCTGTCTAACTTGGTTTATTTTATTTATCTTTTTCAGATCCAAGACAACAGTGACTTCCTTTCAAATGGTCGTCCTTTTGGTGCAACACTAGAGCTAACATCAAGTTCCCGTAGTCTGACTTCTGTGAGTTTGGCAAGCTCAGATGCGGCATCAGACAATGCAAATATGCAACTAAGAACAAGTATAGGAGATGGTTTTCGACTTAGCGTTTCAAGCGCTCCTAGTGTTTCAAGTGGTGGTTCTGGACCAGATGACATTGAATCTTTGGGTGATGTCTATGTCTGGGGAGAGGTTTGGTCGGATAGTAATTTAGCTGATGGATCTGCAAACCCTTTCCCATCAAAAACTGATGTGCTTCTTCCCAAACCATTAGAATCAAATGTAGTTTTAGATGTTCATCAGATAGCCTGTGGTGTTAGACATGCTGCTCTTGTTACAAGGCAAGGTGAGGTTTTCACTTGGGGAGAGGAATCTGGTGGGAGGCTTGGCCATGGAATTGATAGAGATGTCTGCCAACCTCGACTTGTTGAATACCTGGCAATCAACAATGTTGATTATGTTGCCTGTGGCGAGTATCATACATGTGCCATATCTATAGCTGGAGACTTATTTACCTGGGGCGATGGTACCCACAATTCTGGACTTTTAGGTCATGGAACAGATGTTAGCCACTGGATACCAAAAAGAATTTCTGGGCCTTTAGAAGGACTTCAAGTTCTGTCGGTTGCATGTGGCACGTGGCATTCAGCACTAGCAACTTCTAGTGGCAAGCTGTTTACATTTGGTGATGGGACATTTGGTGTTTTGGGGCATGGGGACCGAGCAAGTGTCACATACCCAAGGGAAGTTCGATCTTTGAGTGGACTAAAGACTATTAAGGTGGCCTGTGGTGTGTGGCACACTGCAGCTATTGTAGAAGTTATGGGGCAAGCTGGGTCAAATGTTTCTTCTAGAAAGTTGTTTACCTGGGGGGATGGTGATAAATACCGTCTAGGTCATGGGGACAAGGAAATAAGACTAAAACCCACCTGTGTTTCATCAATTATTGATTACAATTTACACCAAATTGCCTGTGGAGATAGTATTACTGCTGTCCTTACAACATCAGGGCATGTTTTCACCATGGGAAGCACAGCTTACGGTCAGTTGGGAAATCCTCAGTCTGATGGTAAGGTTCCTTGCTTAGTGCAAGATAAATTGGCTGGTGAATATGTTGAAGAAATTTCATGCGGCTCATTCCATGTTGCTGTGTTGACATCAAGAAGCGAAGTATTCACCTGGGGTAGAGGTGCTAATGGAAGATTAGGACATGGGGACATTGAAGATCAGAAAGTTCCTACTCTGGTAGAAGCACTAAGAGATAGGCATGTGAAAAGTTTATCATGTGGTTCAAACTTCACTGCAAGTATATGCATTCATAAGTGGGTGTCTAGCGCAGACCAGTCACTCTGCTCTGGTTGTCGACAAGCATTTGGTTTTACTAGAAAAAGGCACAACTGTTATAACTGTGGACTGGTGCACTGCCATGCTTGCAGTTCAAAAAAAGTATTAAGAGCTGCATTAGCTCCAACTCCTGGCAAACCACATCGTGTATGTGACTCTTGTTATACAAAGCTTAAAGCTTCTGAGGGTGGTGGTACATCAAATTTCAATAGGAAGATTGTCGTGCCTCGACGTTCAGTAGATCACAGGGAGAGGCTTATTAGGGGAGAGGCAAGATTCTCAAAGGTTCTTCTATCACCTTCCTCAGAACAAATGAAGTACATCGAGGTAACATCAGTAAAGCATGGGATGAAACCTGAAGCTTCTACAATCCGAATTCCTCAAGTTTCATCACTCTTGCAGCTCAGAGATATTTCTTTTCCAAGTCCACTCAGTGCACTTCAGTTTGCTCTGAAACCTGTTATTACCACATCACAACAGCCGGCAGTGAACGCAAGACCTGCTTCACCATACTCAAGTAGGAAGCCAAGCCCTCCACGTAGTTCAACTCCTGTAGTTGCAAACAGTTATTTGGATCGTCTCCATAAAACAAATGAAAATTTGTTTCAGGAAAATGTGAAGTTGCAAAACCAGGTAAGTTGTAATTCTTTCATACTTGTGATCCTGACAGTATTGACTTCATTTATTTCTTGGTTGATAGGTTCTGGAGGCATTATCTGTAAGAGACAGTGTCATAAATGTTAAATTCACAATTCATGTGCCATGACATTTTAGGTCAGAAGTTTGAGACAAGAGCTTCAGAAATCACAGGAAAGAGCTGTAGAAGCTGCTTCCTTGGCAAATGCAGAATCAATGAAGTGCAAAGCTGCAAATGAAGTTATTAAGTCAATTGCAGCCAAGGTATTATGTTCAAAGTGAACTCCATACCATCAATTATATGATGATTATTGAACTAGTTGCCAACAAATTCCTAGAAAACTTTAAGAGCCACTCATTATTGATCATTTTCAATTGTTCTGCCATGTCATCAGATTTTAGGTTGGATAATTTTTAATAGTATTAAAATGAATTTGCTTACCATATTTTGTAAGTGAGATCTTTAGTATATTGCATTGGTACCACTTTAGCATGCATACCTATTGAATTGTTTCGTACCACATCACTATGTTATATGGGAACCTTTATTTAGCATAATTACTAGCTTCTCCAAACATTTTAGTGTGCATACCTGTTGAATTGATCTGGTAAAATTAAATGCAAGTACATAGAGATAGCTGTTATCTTGATATTAGATCCTCCTAGAAAGAGAAGCCAAACCTGTAGCATTGATTTGGAGGAGCTTTACATCAGTAAGGACCTTTATGTCACTGTTTTTCATCATTCCTGTTGATTTTCTTTACTCATATTCTGATGATTTTCAAATGAAGAGTCGTACTGAGGTGTCCTGAAATGTGCTTTTAATAGGAACCAACCAATCCAGATAAGCAATGCAAAGGATTTATGAACTTTAGGAAAGGATACATTTAACATTCATGTACTCAATTCACTAAAATGGAAATGAATAAAATGGTTAATCATTTGTCAGGTATAATACCTTGAGAATTGACATTGAACTTTGGGGGATGCTTGTTCCCGAAAAAGGTAAAGAATTTTGGGTTTCAGGTCTTTTGAGCCCCATCCTTGGGAAAAGAATCTGTATACAGTTTCCACCAAAATCAATTACAAGGGAGAAACTTTGAGGTCTTTTGAGGCCTATCATTGGGAAAAGAATCTGTATATAGTTTCCACCAAAATCAATTACAAGGGAGAAACTTTGAAATTTCAAGGAATAAATTGTCTAGATTTTGTTGAAATTTGTCAGTTTGCATGGATTACCATTAATTCAGGATTTAGAATATCATATACAGTAAAAAAAAAAAAAAAAGAAAGAAAGAAAGAAGAAAGAAGAAGAAGAAGAAGAAGAAGAAGCAGCATTAATAAGCTGTCTATATTAGATGCAGTGCAAAAGCTGTAGGTATAGGACATAGAGTAGGGATCAGCTGCCTCCTGGGTGAACATGGGGGATGAATCCCAGCCAAACATGGACAGTTGGGATTGTCTCCCCCTACCCCCCCCCCCCCAAACAAAAATTAAATAAATAAAAGAGGAAAATGTTAAAAGAACCCCAACATGGGTAGCAGATCTGCACTCGTGGAACATATTATATTATCTCAGGTGAAATGGACTCCAGTCACAAATTGACTTATTTTCTTTTGTGCTTTTATGTGCCATTCAGGTGAAGGAGATGGTGGAGACGCTACCTGCTGAAATCTATGAGAGTGAAAACTTCAAAACTATGTATGGCCAAGTTGAATCCTTGCTAAAAACAAATGGAAGTCAAGAAGCTCCTTCCTTGCAAGAACATTTAGAGTCTGACCAACAAGACACTCCTGATAAATCTGCCTTACGTGATGAATCCTTGACCAATGCACAAGATGAAAAAGTGGATGGTGCCATTCATGTATCACAGAATGCTGAGGAAAATATTGAAAACAGTAATAGACTGCCCATCGCCAATGCTGTGGACGAAGCAAGATCACCCCAGACATCCACAGTGAAAAGTGTGAAAGAAACAGAAATGACTGAACTATTTGAACCTGGTGTATATGTAACTCTCATTCAACTTCGAAATGGAACCAAAGTGTTCAAGCGAGTTAGATTCAGGTATTTATCTACAATCTTGATCCATTTTGAAGTAGGTTTGATATACTAGAAGCATGTAACAATTTCTTATAAAGTTTTCAGCATTTATCTTTTCATATCTCATTGCCATAGCTAAGCAAGTATTTAATGGAGGTTCTTTTTGTTTCTGGAAGTTTAGATGAAGGTTATTATATTCATATTAGGGGAAAATAAACAATTTCTTAGTTTGATGTTCCCATGTTATTTTGGTGCATTCATTTTTTTTTTCGCATAAAATTTCTGTAGGATTCTCTCCATTCCGTTTAACTATGATATAGATGGTATACTGAATGAGAAACAAGTAGAAAGGAGACATCAAAAAAGAATAGTAGAGAAAACATCCTTCAGGAACAACACAAGCATAAGAAGTGAGGACACAATCATAATTGAGTCAACTCTATCCCCATAAACCTGGGACGAATCACCTACATAAACATCAACTAATCTCGATTTCACAAGAATCTATTCTGAGGATGATACTTTTGTATCTTCCCCAAAAAGAAGTTCCATATTCAAATTTCCTTCTACAATAATGACAGCCGCAAGCCAAAATGTGATGCACATAGTTGATAGAACTACCTCAAAAGTTATATAGCTATTGAAGAGCATGCCCTGCTAGGAGATGAAAGAGTTTCTGGTGTCTCTGTGGCCACACAATTCCAGATCTTAAGGTCTTGTCCATTTTTATTAGATATTGTTTCCCTATTCAGATTCATATATGATGTTAGGAATTCATAGCTGAACGTTGTAAGTTCTTGAGTGATGTTTTTTGCTTTATCCCTCACCTTTTACCATCACTATGATTCCCTTACTGTTTCCTGTAGGATATATAGGCAACCAACACACTTTCTAGCATAGTTGTCAACTAGTCTTCCAAGGGGCCCTGTTGGTGTTGCCATGGTTCCCCCCTCCACTCCCCACTTCGATCTCTTCACCATCTTGTCAACTATGTTTTCTAACTCTTTCTAGAGGACGGAATAGAAATTTCTACCGGTTAATTTAAATATTTGTTTCAGGAAAGGACCCCTGATCACCCTAATCATTTAAAGCTCATATAAAGATTGGTTAAAAGCCTACAAACTAATTGAATTATATTATTCATCTGTAGATCCATGATGTAAATATTCCTCCGTTAAGTGTTGGGAAGGTTATTTTGTCCTGGGACAAAGGATTTTGGAGTGAGTACTAAACTTTGGCATGTTTGTGCTAATTGACTGCATTGAGACTCCAAATCTAGGTATTTGCCTTAGCAGCTCAAACAATTTACCATTACCATTAGCAACACAAAGCCATGTATACCAATTTTAGAATATGTCAAGGGAATTAGGCTAAGCCATCTGGAGGAACTCCACATTGGATTAGACTTTATGGAATGATAAATTCCAATGTAAAAGTCAACAAAATAAGGGGATACCGTCCATGTGTGTGTATTTTAGTTTATTAATTATTGAACCTTCACATATGTAAATGGTAGCAGTGAATGATTATTCTGATAGTAGTCTAATATGATGAATGTAAAGTTTACTTATGACTTCTTGACACATCAAAAATTTTTTTATGGTCTATTTGTTAATGACTGGATAATATTGGAGTTTTTGGATGATAAATGTTTTACCTGATTCTCCATTACTAGATAGTTCTTAAGTGTTGTTTTCGCACATGTTATATTTCTAGATATGCTTTTGCAGCAAAAGACGGTTTGTTGAGCATCAGGCGGAAGATTGGTGGAAGGAAAACAAAGATAGGGTACTTAAGAAGTATAGCCCAGGGAAGGGCAGTACCCAAACAGGATCAGTAGTCAATGTAGCACCGGCTGCCGAAGAAGTTGAGGCAACATCATCTTCTCAAACATAGCCAGTCCATACAAAAGACCAAAAGTTAAATAAGTACAGAAGCAATATGTGAATTGATGGATACAGTAGTTGTAATCATGCTCCAAATTCAGATTCAGAAAGTAATTTCTCTTTGGAAGAATGACAGAAAATTCAATCTTTGTTAACGTAGCAGGGACCTAAATTTACAGTGAGAGGATGATGACACAGCAGATAATGCGAGGTAGATAAGCTTGTCCCTAATTCTTTTATTCTTTTTATCGTTAAGTTTGTGTTCATTCCTCTTGCTTAATTTGTTTAATACTAGTGTGAAAATATGTCATTGTTACACACAATTCAGGTGGTGAAGTGAGTTGATTTTTGCCCTTTAACACTGGTTTTGTACTCTCCTGGCTTTTTTCCTGTTCAGAACAGTATGACCTTTGTAAGGGTAGGGAATGTTGCATAAAAAAGCCCTTGATACTCGGGTGGCCCCATGTTACCTCTCAGATTCCTATGGTTAGTACCATATCTGCAATATCGGTTGATACTCGTCATTTCTTTCAGGTCCTGATACAATGCATGGTACCGAAATTTGGTACTAGTGCATGTAAAAACATCATTGGTTGGTGGAAGTTTATGAATTGAGTATACTTGTCTCATCATACTTGGGTTCTTATTCATTACGTGATATATTTTGTATCCACTTATATTGTTTTATGCTCGAAAACTGTTGTGCATATATCTTGAGAATTTATTTCCATATGTTTATTGACCATTTCTCTATGCATTGTTGGCATGTGTTCTATCTTTCTAATGATGATTACACTAAGAAACATTGATACAGATACTTCAAATTTTTATGAAACCTGCTCTAGTTACCTTGTAAGATTATGGCTCCCCAAGCTAAATTTTGAAAATAAAACAAACGACTGCCTGTGATTTGCTTGGGACTAATTTTTGAGTCGAAGGCATTGAACCATTCTACTTGTGTGACAGGCAATATCATGTGAATGCATGATCAGCTGGGTTCTGCAACGCTTGTTAAATCAAAATATAATTTAGGGCATGATACAGATAAATAATTAAACTCTCAACATCGAGCCACTAAATAATATTGTCCTTGCTAGCTATTCAGTTCTTCAGGAATTTGGGAATCTTCAAAGTCCACCTTCTCTACTAATCCATCTAAGAAAAGCAATTACAGCTTTGAAGATGCTAGCAACTGAAAATTCTCCAGCCTGGGTTCTTACCAGTTCTGTATAGGTTCTCTTTATAGCATCTGCACCATTTCAGTTTTTTCTGAACTTTTCATGAATGACTGCTTCTGTGTCCTTGCAGATCATTTGACAAGGATGGAGGAATGCAAAGAACCAGGCATGGTAGTTCATATAGATGAGAGTTGATTTATAATGCTGGAATGTTAATGATCAGTTTCCTTCATCAATTGCTTCACATAAAAGAATGTGCCTTGCAAAAGGTTGACTCAAGAAAAAAAAAATCATCAAGCACTTCAAAGCTTTTGGACGAGCAGTGTGTAGTGAACACTTTCAAGACATGAGAAGCCATAAGTTCAAATACCTCATGGAATGAATCTGTTTACTGTTGTCTTTGGAGAATCCAGTTATCCTCAATTGACGAAGTTATGGAGATAGCTCCACGAAGTTCCCCTCTTTCTGATTGATCTCTGTCGTCTCTTGGTTTTAGTTGTAAAGCAAATTGTAAATTTACATTTAAGAAAAATTGCTGTTTAAAAAAAGGGATCAAGCATGAAGCTCAAGCTGCTAACGCTATCGTTACTATTTACAGGGAGAAAAAATGCGAGCACTCCGCCACTCCCTTTATTAGAATAATCACTCCCCAAAATTAAATTCAAAGAAAGCAAAAGGAATATGAGGAATGTGAACCTGGTTCCAGGGGTGAAGCCAGAAAGGTTGGGTGGTTCAACTTCAATGCTGTCAACGGTTGAGATTGAAATCTTGACCATCTGTCTTGCTTTCAACCACTTGCGAGATGGATAGTACCGATGGCAGCAGGTGCTACGCATTAAACGAGCAGCATTCAGGTCTCTCCCACAGTTGGGAGCCAATGCAAATGATTGTGAGCCTCACCCTGAACGAAGCCAACACGGTTGGAACCTCCCTTTTGGGACTCTGGAACGCTTCTAGCCCTGGCCAGTGGTCCTAATCATTGCTACTGGCAAACTACCCATCAGGGGTGGGAATCTGAACCCCTCCATCAAATTATAGATACAACCCTTCCAAGTCTCTGTGCTTTACTCATGCCTGAATTCATGAGCTCTAGCCTTCTCACCCCCCCCTACCCAACCCAAAAAAAAATTTAAAATATATATATATATATATATATATATATATATATATAAGCTACCCTATAAATGCTGTTTACCAAAGATCTAAAGTAGCCTTCTCCGATCCAATTGGCAGGTTAGATCAGCGGTATTGATTTTCTGGTACCATTTATGACTTGAACAGAGGAAGACGAGTGAAGAGGGTATGTGTGAAACCCGGCCCTAACATTAACCCGGATACTCTTTGATTGTAGGTCCGAAGACCCGAAGTAGAAGTGAAAGTCAACTATGGGCCATATTGGTAGAAGATATAGTGTTCGACTCCGAACCTATGGAGATTGAAGATGATGCCCCATACTTGAAGACAATGTTGGATATAGAGAAGAGACTGCACCTTGATGAAGAGAAGATTAGTTGATGACCTTAGAGCTTGGTGGGATATGATTTAAAGCCATTTTTCCATGCTAGGTATGTTATAAAATATGTGTTTAAAGTTTCGTTTGATTCCGAGTAGTGGAAGACCCTCAAATCCTTGTCTTTGGCTTTGCTGACAACCTGGGTCAAGTGCTTGGGTCGACTGAGCCATGCTACCCAGCCAATCGACCCAGAGATGCTGAAATTGTACAGAATCTTCTGTTTTGAGTATCTTGCTATATATACCCCATGACTTCGTGATTTTAGTATCCCTAGCCTCCATAACACTTAGAGAACGAAGGGAAACCATCTCCAAGCCTCCAAGAGTGAAGAAGAAACCCTAATCTTGCAATCTTGCAAATTCTCTCTCTTGTTCTTCAATTAAAGGTTAGTATTCTATCTTTTATGTTAATGATTTATTCTTTCCATGATCACTCTCATCTCTGAATTGAGATTATGATGAAGATGCTGCAACCTTGTAGTCATATCTTTACAATCTCTTTTCATTCTCTTGTACTATGATCATCTCATTCATTCTTGACATGATTCTTATGATTTCTTCTTAAACTATGATAATATTCCTATTTTGATTCATTCTAGCATTATAGATGTTTCTCTATGATTATTCATACCTCTGATCTACTGTGTTCTTGTACTAGAATGAGATCTAATCATCTCTAGTTCATCTCTTTCATTCATAGCATGTTTCCAATGAAAACTATGATTTTTACCAAAATAGAAACTATGATTCTAAATTAGTAAGTAATGTTTTAATGGTGGTTTGATGTCTAAATTATGCTTTTTAGTCTTAGACTATTGTATTAGACATTCTCTCCAAGTTTTGTCGCATTCCGGTTTGTGTAGCATAGGTTTTGGATCAAGATTCTCTTTTTATTTTCGGATTTGCTCTTGGCAGATTGCCTGGGTCGACTGGAGCACTCAACCCAGCCAATCAACCCGCAAGAACAGAATCTGTTTTCTTCGTCCGATTCGATTCGATTCATGCTTATTCTTTTAGGACTACTTCCTAATGATTGTGTGATGCTATTCTAGGGTTTATTTGCTAACTTTGGATTCATCCTCTTGTCTGTCCGGAATACATTCGAATCTATTTTAGGTAAGGAAAGTTGTTACTATATTAACATAGATTTGCATAGATTTAGTTTCTAAATTGGGAACTACTTAGATTTGCTACTGTTATGTTAGTTTCTATTATGATATGAATGCTGCAAGTACATTAGGATTTTATTTCCTTATTTACTTTATGTACTTGATTATGTATGAATACTTACTCATGTATGTTTTCTTATTTATTTGATCTTGTCTTATTATACTCTTTCATATGGTGAGATATTTGTCGTGGATGATATGACTGAATTATGATTGTGATTGTTTAGGTATGATTTGGGATTGGGGAATGTCCTTTTGACATTTCTGTCCTTGGACCTCATTGGGAGTAGTATGGGATATTTCCAATGTTGCCCTTTGACACTTTTCCCGCTTATTGATTTTCATACCTAGGACTTGTCTAGCAATGTTTGGCTAGGTTATACCCTTGTTATATCAAACCCGATTCGGAAGGGTATTGAGACCGAACGACCCGTGGTAGCAATGGGGATTCATGGGTGCTCAAGACCGGTGAGTTATATCCGTGAGGGGACATGAATCACATTGTGGGGACCATTTATGGGTAGAGTTGCATATGGATAGACTTGGGCTCATGGGCGTTCAAGACCGGTAACCAACCCGTGAGAGGACATGAGAGATTCCCGTTTACTATATGTGGATGACCTATAGGGTTGATGAATCCATATTTGAGAGAGTCGATACACTAACTCTAGTGTAAAGGATACTGGAAAGGATCCCGAGAGGGGAGGAATGGACGTATCTGGATCTGAGTTGATGTAACTAAGTAGAAGACTTGCATTGGGCTAGGCTTTACCTTGACATGCGCCAATACTTAGACCAAACGGTGATGTGAGAGAGAGGTGACTTAACCCCTAACCATGGATTGTCCGAGATGGATGAAGGACCCTTTGCCAACCGATGATATGTGATTGAGACCTACTCAAGAAGTATGGTGCTATGACTTAAAGCATGTCTGCCTATAGAGACCAGCATACATAGAGTTAGACTCATACATGCATTGTTGTCTCATATCATATCACTTTATGCTTTGTTGTGATACTATGTTATTTATGCTATTATGGAATAACTTGCCTTGCTGAGTTTCTTTTGAAACTCATTCCTTTTGTACAATATCTTTTGTTAAACTATTCTACAGGTTTTGATGGCTATGAAGCGCAATATGAGGAAGCGCAAGATGAAGAAGCGTACCATAAGCAAAGTGTTGGCGATTACGAAGATTACTGTGAGGATCCCTCGAGTGGTCTCTCTTCTTACCAGGATTAGCCCTACTGTGGAGTGGGAGCGTCTGAACATAATCGATGAAGTTTATGTTTATGAGGACATCCTTTATAAAGTAGAAAAGACTCTAGTTTAGTTTGATTATATCTTTCTTTCTTGTCTTTAGAATCAGTTGTAATCCCATTTGATTTTCGAACTACATTTCGCTGTACTCGTGGAGTAAGTTTCTGCCTCACTCTACTTTTGATTTATATATGTATTGGTATCTTTTCCGCACTCTGATGATTATCTCGTTACTTTACTTTGATTCATTTGAATAATATTGTTAACATTGATTTAGTCTTGTTCTTGATTATATTGTTGTGAATGTGGGAGGTTGATTTTACTAACTACTGGATCTTGTGGACTGTGGATCATACACTCGGGTATGCCAGATAGGGTACCGGCTGGGTGGATATGACAGTATGTTTCTCCATTAGGTAATGAAGATAACTTGAAGCATTTTGAGTATTTTGGCACAACAACCACCACCCCGGCAATTGGAAAGGGCTTCTACAGAACCACCTTCATAGGCGACTTTCTTATGCTGCAGCACCTCCATCGCCATCTCATCTATCTCTGACAATACCTAGCTTTTTATGGATTGCAGAGACCAAAACTACAAGACACCTTTGAAAAATTCTGTCTACTGCCTCAGCTGAACCAACAAATCTTCAAATTCTGTTGTACATTGTGCATCCATCATATATGTTTATGCATCTACCAAGTTGTATGAAGTTGCACTTGCATAGGTTATTATTTAACGGAGATTATTGTTCACTGTTGTATTACAATATGGAGGGCACAGCGGTGGTGCCATCCCGTAAGTCAACAAGGTCTTGAAGAACAAGAACGGAGCAGTCATCGATGACGAAGACAAAATCTTTATCAATGAATTAACGAAAATATCTCAGGACAACGAATCTTTAGCTCGAAAGTAGTCCAGCCTCTGCTGGAAGGAGCTTTCAGCTTGTTTTTGGGGCAATCTTTAGCTTAGTTGTATCCCTCCACAGCAAGCGCATAAAAACTGATGTGAATTCTGAACTGGCACAACAGATCATTTTTCCATCATCAAAGGGTTGTCTCTTGGTGAATAAATCATGGGTTCAACCCTGTATATTTTGAATCATATAAAACTAAAGATGTAGTCTTGATGCAAATAAATATCAACAACAACAACAACAACAACAATAAGCCTTTTCCCAACTAAATGGGGTCGGCTACATGGATTCTTGCCCTCCAATCGGTTCTGTTCAAGGCCATGCTAGATACAAGGCCTAAGCTATACATATCCTTTCTCACCACTTCTCCTAAGGTTATCTTAGGTCTACCCCTAGCTCTTCTAGTTCCTTCAATATGGATTATATCACTTCTCCGAACAAGAGCATTTATAGGTCTCCGTTGAACGTGGCCGTGCCACCTCAAACGACTTTCTCTAAGCTTATCACTTATGGGAGCAACTCCCAGACCAACTCTAACATGATCGTTTCTTATCTTATCCATCATAGTTTTGCCACTCATCCATCTTAGCATCCTCATTTCTGCTACACTGAGTTTATCTATATGATTCTTTTTAACAGCCCAACACTCTGCACCGTACATCATAGCTGGTCGGACAACGGTCCTATAAAATTTTCCTTTAAGCTTTAATGGAATAGGCCGATCACATAAGACCCCGGATGCACCTCTCCACTTCATCCACCCTATTTTAATTCTTTGGGAAACCTCATCTTCTAAATCACCTCTTTTACTTATGATTAAACCTAGGTACCTAAAACAATCACTCTGAGGAATCTCTTTATCGTCAAGTATCACCACTTCATCATCTGCCCGATCATGACTAAAGTTACAAACTAGATATTCTGTCTTCGATCTACTAAGTTTAAAGCCTTTTGATTCCAAAGCTACTCTCCATGATTCTAATTTGGTATTAATCCCCACTTGGGTCTCATCAATCAACACAATATCATCCGCAAAAAGCATACACCAGGGGACCTCATCTTGAATGTCTTTGGTTAATTCATCCATTACCAGTGCAAATAGATATGGGCTTAAAGTTGACCCTTGATGTAGCCCAACTGTTATAGGGAATTCATTACTTTGTCCCCCCACTGTTCTAACACTAGTCACCGAACCATCATACATATCCTTAACTATATCTACATATTTACTTGCAACACTTCATTTCTCTAGTACTTGCCAAATTAACGCTCTAGGGACTCTATCATAAGCTTTTTCTAGGTCAATAAATACCATATGAAGGTCTTTCCTACATTCTCTATACCTTTCCATAAGTCTCCTAATTAAGTAAATAGCCTCCGTTGTAGATCTTCCCGGCATAAACCCAAATTGGTTCTCCGTAACTGTAGTTAAGTGTCTCAACCGGGTTTCAATTATTCTCTCCCATAATTTCATTGTATGGCTCATCAATTTAATGCCTCTATAGTTATTACAACTTTGAATATCTCCTTTATTTTTGTAAATTGGAACCACAACACTTCTCCTCCAATTATCTGGCATTTTCCCTGTGCTCATATTCTTATTAAACAACTTAGTCAACCAAACTAGTCCATGGGTTCCTAAGCTCTTCCATACTTCAATTGGGATTTCATCAAGACCTTGTGTCTTGCCGAGTTTCATCCTCCTTAAAGCTTCTTTTACTTCTAACATCGAAATTCTACGTATATAAGTTCGGACACCAGTGCCTTGGTGAAAAGTGTAATCGTCCGAAACATAAGTGCTTGAAGAATGCTCAATTAGTAAACTAGAGAAATATGTTTCCCATCTTTTCTTAATATCCTCCTCACAAACTAATACTTTACCATCTCCATTTTTAATACATCTAACATGGTCAAGATCTCTACTCTTCCTATCCCTCATCTTAGCTATCTTATAAATAGATTTTTCCCCTTCCTTTGTGCCCAACTTATTGTATAACTCTTCATACTTCCTTTCCCTTGCTTTTCCTGCAATTTTCTTAGCTTCATTTCTATCTAATCTATACCTTTGAAGATCCTCAACATCCTTAGTTCTTTGCCATGTCTTAAAACTAGCTTTTTTATTCCTAATGGCAGCTTGAACCTCACTATCCCACCACCACGTCTCTCTATAAGAATGGATCTTTCCTTTTGATTCACCTAGAACATCTTTAGCCACTTTCTTAATACACATAGCCATCTCATTCCACATTGCATTGGTATCCCCTTTAAAATCCCATTTTCCTTGTTTGACTACTTCATTAACGAAGGATTTAAAGTACTCTCCTTTCAAATTCCACCATCTTATTCTGGGATAGTTTACCTTGGACCTTTTATGTGTTCTTGAGACTAAGCACATATCCAAGACCACAAGTCTATGTTGTGCAGTTAAGCTTTCCCCCGGTATCACCTTGCAATCCTTGCACAACAATCTATCAGTCCTTCTAGTTAGGAAGAAATCTATTTGGCTTCTATGCTGTCCACTTTTGAAAGTAATTAAATGCTCATCTCTCTTTTTGAAGTAAGTATTTAATATAGATAGATCAAAAGCAGTAGCAAAATCCAAAATTAAATTTCCCTCGTCATTCCTTTCTCCAAAACCATAACCTCCATGAACACTCTCATATCCTCTTTGATCTTTTCCAATATGTCCATTTATATCACCTCCTATGATAATCTTTTCTCCTTGACGAATTCCTTGCAGTAATCCACCCATATTTTCCCAAAATTCTAGCTTTAGACTTTCATCTAGTCCTACTTGAGGTGCATATGCACAAATTATATTTACGAACTCTTTCTCCATTACAAGCTTGATAGCAATAATCCTATCACCCACTCTTTTAACATCCACCACATTATTTTTTAAATCTTTATCCACTATTATACCCACTCCATTTTTATTTGTTTTATCCCCAGTATACCAAAGTTTAAAGTCATCCAACTCTTTGGCTTTTTTACCCCTCCATCTAGTCTCTTGAATGCAAGTTACATTAATCCTTCTTCTCCTCATAACATCTATCAATCCTAAGCTCTTACTAGTTAGAGATCCTATGTTCCAAGATGCCAATCTAATCCTACGCTTATGGACTAGCTTCTTTACCCGCACTCGTCCACGGCGCGGGAACCCTTGCCTACTTATCACCGCATCCGGACGCCGATGCGACGCGTCGCTTACAGGGGACGCCCTAGCTAACCCTTGCCCACTTATCACTACACCCGGGCCATAGTGTAGCGCGTTGCTTCTTTTGTCGGGGAACGCCCTAGTATAGCTTTTATCATATAAGGTCGAATCCATGAAAAAAGGTTTGGCTAGATTTTTTCCGGTGCCGGCTGCCGACCTGACGCACCAACCCTCCTCCTTTACCCAGGCTTGGGACCGGCAGCAAAACACTGACGGAGTTATGCAAATAAATATCAGATTTAAAAAAATACCTTCTCCCCCCTAATTTTTTAATTGCAACCAAGCTGTAAACAAAGCACGTTCTTCAGTTCTAATGACTCTTTTTCACAGGATTATTTTCGACCTTGTTAACTCAAACGAAAAGCAAGGTTTGTACACTTGTGATTGAGAGGTCCTGACATTATCCCTCCCTTTGCACGGCTATGTCGACCTTTTCAAACCAGTCTCAAGGGCTCCCCAGTCTCCAACTTCATCCTCTCAAGAGGTATAAGGCAACGTGAGTCTCTCTCACTTTCCCTGTTTATGTTGGTTATGAAAGAAGACTAATGTTTCATTTCCTAATCGTGATATGTAGATTGTCTTAATGATGCCAAAGGGCCATCCCACAAGACGGCCAGAAGTATGAACAGATTCAATCCAATTACTGCAATACTAGCAGAGAATTGTCATGCATATCTCCAGAGACAATTTCATACCATATACGAAGTTATATTCTGCTCTTATTGTTTCAAATATATCGTGTGCACAGAAAAAATAACAAAATAAGCAGAATACATTTACGCACCACAGCTCATAGAGAGTCCGTGAGATACAGAACAGGTACCAACCTGGTAGAAAGCTGCTCTCTCAGTTGTTTTATACACTTTAATGGTCCGTAGGGGATGAACAAAGTGAAACAAGCCAACCCACACCAGACGGGTCCAATACAGGCTAGCACTCAGCCTCCTGGAGAAGATGAGGTGTTTGAATCGGTTAGCGTACTAGCTTTCCACGGAAAAGCAACATTAGGATTATAGCAGATTAGCAGGACTCCAATTCTACTACCCTCCTTTCATAATGATAAGCAATAATTCATTAATAACAATAAACCCTTCTGTGTCCTCTCCCCTTTCTTTCTCCTCCCCCCCCCCCCCCCACCCCCCCCCCCCCCCTCCCTTTTTTGTAGCCCCCAACTATTTTTTTATTTTTTTTTTTTTAAAAAAAAAAAAACCACCACACCACCCCATCTCCCCCCCCCCCCCCCCCCCCCCTTTTTTTTTTTTTTCCCCCCTTTCTTTTTGTTCCCCCCCCCCCCCCCCCCCCCCACCCCCCGTCTCCGCCCCCCCCCCCCCCCCCTTTTCGCGCGAATTGTACCCCCACCTCCTTAATATTAATAATCCACATAAGGTGGCTTCATTGATTGTGTTACACTTTGATTTGGTTTCTTATTGGTCGATATGGGTAATATACATTCTAGAACTCTTATATGGACTGCTATTGCTAATAAACCGTTAGATCTTGATGGACATCTAACGGTTTGCCTATATAAAGGATGCTAGGTCCCTCCTCTAAACCCTAATCATAATCACAATCACATCGCTTAGTCAAGATATACCATCAAGCCGGTGAATAGGGAGGAGTCTAGAGGAGAGATCCAACATCAAGTTGATCATAGAATCAACTTCCACCTCAAGTTTGTTCCTAGTGGGAGACATAAAGAAGATATTCCGCTGCGCTTCGTCTCCAATAAAACCATAGAAAGGTATGCTCATCATCATCTTGTGTCATTATCATACTAAGGTGTTTTTAGTCGATCTATGCGATCTTGGATAGAAATATTCTTACATGTGGTATCAGAGCCTGTATAGAATCGATTAAAAACCCATAGGATTGTTGACTGATGAACTTAGGGTTCTAGAATGGAACCTATGAAACTTGTGAATTTGTTCTCGATTTTTTCAACAAAACCGTGGGGTTTTTTGTCAATAACTTTTTTCTAGAAAGAATTTTGAAAATCTAAAACTACCACTGCGTAGATTTCGGAAAAACGAAGAAATTGATATATTATGGGTCTCCATCGGACTTCGGACGCGCCGGCAATCGCTGCCGGAATCCGGCAGCATCTTTTTGATCTTTTTAAATTTGTGCGGTGCTGACGTGGCAGTTTGACCGAGTCAACGGGTCGGGTCAACCCGACCCATGACCCACCAAGGCGACCTGATTTTGAACCCGTTAGGTCAAACGGGTCGACCCGGTTGACCAGTCATCGGTCCAAGCGAATGGATTAACTTGGGCGAACCGGATTTATTGTTTGAACCATTTTGGACCAAACTCGTTTTTTGACTCAGCGAGTCAACTCGCTGATTTCTGTTTAATTTATGATTTCGATTCGATTTATGATTTCGATTCCGGTTCAATTTTGGTTCAATTCGATTTCTGATTTCGATTTTTCGGTTCAATTTCGAATCGATTTCTAATTTAGATTCTTGGTTCAATTTTGATTCGATTCAATTGCTGATTTCGATTCGGTTCAATTTAGATTTGATTCAATTGTTTATTTCGGTTCGGTCCGGTTCGGCCTAATAAGATTCTGATTTATTAGACTGTTTTTATTTGCTGGTTGAACCAGTTTAATAAATAAATAAAAAAACCAGAATACTATATGTTTAGTATTTGTTTATTTCTGACCAAATCGTAAGAAACTTTAAAGCGTTCTTCTGGGGTTTTATATTTTGGATCATTTTGAACGCAATGGAATCATTTTCAAGACCCAATTCTACCCCTATATATGTGAAATATTATATATCATGTTTTGGTTGAGTGATAATTGGAATGCTATTTATTTAGTATTTTTTTATTTTTGGCTAAACCGTAAGGAACTTTAAAGCATTCTTTTGGGGATTTATGTTTTGGACCCTTCCGGACACAATGGAATTATTTTCATGACCAAATTCCATTTTTATATGTATGAAACATGATATGACATATTTATGTTGTATATGTAATTTCACCGTTGGGTGAATTTTTTAATATGGATTTTTTTATCAAATGGCTTTGTATTGTAAGCATGTTTTATATGATATTATACAATTGTAAAATATATATCATGCATGCCTTATAAAGGGTTTGATTACTTCTGATAATCTGGATTTTTATGCAAATGTATTTTCGATTGCCTTTTGGTAATCCGGAATTTTAAATGTATGATGTATTTTATACATGCTTTGATTGCCTTTTGGTAATCCGGAATTTTAAATGTATGATGTATTTTATACATGCTTCGATTGCCTTTTGGTAATTTGGAATTTTATATAAATGTGTGATGTATTTTATACATGCTTCGATTGCCTTTTGGTAATCTGGATTTCTTCCAAACAATGTATTAGCATTATTTGTGGGTAACATAAAGTATATCCCAATATGAGAATTTCATGAGCTTGATTGTGAGTGACTGCCAAAGTGGCATTCATGGTTGGGTTTATGGAATGTCAGCCATATATAGTAATGGGATGTCTCTTGATGTTAATGCATTTTTATACGCCCAAAGGTGGTAATTATGTGATAGCATTAAGAGAGAGACATGTACAACATTTGGTTGGGAGTTGATTAATCTAAGAAGTTTATACACCCAAAGGTGGTAAAATTTTCGAAGGTTGAAATACTCTCATGGACGCCGACGTATAAGGGAGTATCACAACTATATGTCATGAATTCTGTCCAAAGGTGTTTTCATGATGATATATGTGTACTCTTTAAAGTGATGCACTTATAAGTTATATGTTACCCACATTGTGATAATAAAGCGATGTACTTATAAGTTACATATTAAAGTGCTAATAAAGTGATGGAGTATCACAACTATATGTCATGAATTCTGCCAAAAAGTGTTTTCATGATAATATATGTGTGCTCTTTCTAGTGATGTACTTATAAGTTACATATTAAAGTGATAATAGGCTTTTCCCTTTTCTGAATTCAAAAGTGTTTTCATGATAATATATGTGTGCTCTTTCTAGTGATGTACTTATAAGTTACATATTAAAGTGATAATAAAGTGATTGAGTATCACTGTTTCTGTTCTTGTCTGTTCCAGGTGTTTTCATAATGATATATGTGTGCTCTTTCTAGTGATGTACTAATAAGTTACATATTAAAGTACTAATAAAGTGAGGGAGTATCACAACTGTATGTCATGAATTCTGTCCAAAGGTGTTTTCATGATGATATATGTGTGCTCTTCTGTTAGTCACATTTTTTGTCTATAACAATATGATTGTTATTGAGATTCTTAAAAAGTCAAACTTCAAGAAATTGTTGATGATGTGTTGTTAACCACACATTCTTTGTTCTTGAGTCGATGGATATGACTCATAAGAGTATAGAAGACAAAAGTTGATTTTTTGCGAGGTGAAAAGTAGTTATGTTCTTTTCTTGCCTATTAAGAGTCCATCAAGGAACACTTGATGAATTGTTTATCCACCAATGCCTTTTTTGAATTATTGAATGCGATGCTAAGATACTAAGTCTCATCTAGTGTTGAAATAAGTATATTTCTTAGAGTTTTTATCATAAGTGTTGGTTTTGGAGGAGTTAGGGATTATTTCATCATGATGATTATTTTTAAGATAAAACTCATGATTCCTAATGTTTCTTTTATTACCCTTGCTATTATCCATCAATGCCCTTTGCATCCTCTACGAGTTTGGAATTATAAAGATCAATACCTTTTTCCGAGAAGAAACTTTGTTCTTATGAGCATCAATACTCATAAAAATGTTCGGGTAAAGACTAAGAGTCCGTCGACTAATAATTTGGACTTGAAAACTTCCTTATAAATAAAGATGATTGTTGTAAGTAGAGTTGCATTGAGTATAAGTCCGTTAACTAATGCAAAATGAAGTTATGATTATTTGGTTTTTGTTTGAGATTTGATTTTCTCTTGTCCCATTCAGTCATGGTGTCTAGATAGTGGTCCTTATTCCTCCACCTTCGTATAAATTATTATTTCATCATATTTGTTGATGACCACTCTTAATATGGTTTTTGTATTCAATTAAAGAATAATCTAAATCTCTAAATCTTCAAGAATTTTTTAGACTAGTTAAGAAATTGTTAGATCACCGGGGAGGAGAGTATTATGGCTATATGAGATCTTTGACCTTAAGGCCCTTCGCCAAATACTCGGAAGATTCGATATAGTTGGTCCTTCACTATGTTTGATAGTCCCGCAAATTGTTAACCGAAAGGCTTAATCACAATTTTGTGAACATAGTGCTTGTATGAAACTATTTTGTCTGAATTATTTTTTATAAGGTAGCCCATACCCTCTTATATCCTTGATCATGTTCCTTTCCAAATATGTTCTTTTTTACTCCCTTTTCCATTGCAAATTATTCATAAATCTAACTTAAACCATTTTAGCGTTTGAGTTGTTCTCAAATCTAGGTTCAATAATCAAGTATTGTAGAAGTTGGAACATAAAAGTTTTTCATTGTTAATTTGTTTCTTACTCAGATCTTGTTTTACCATCATTGTTAAGACAACGATTGTAATTCTTAAATAGTTTTCTGAGTTTGATATGCTAAGAAATGTAGCTTGTTCCCAGACTACTTGATATAATGAACATGAATATAACATTGCATTATGGTTGACCCATTACTAAAAAGTTGTCTTTAATTAGATTTATGATTGGTGCACGAGATATATGATATAGTTGATGAGACATATGATGTTTGGGAAGCTTGTTAAGTTGCCCAAAGGCTTTAAACCCATTTATTTTAAGTGGGTGTATAAGACTAATAAATATTCACGAAGAAAGATTGTAAGGTTTAAAACCGATCGCTAAAGAGTTTACTCATAAAGAGGAAGTAGACTAGTAAATTTTCTCACCTATCTCTTCTAAGGACTCTTTTAGAGTTATACCAATAGATGTGAGATTGCCTTTCTAATTGAAAACCTTAATAAAGAAGTCCATGTCATTTAGCTTGGGTTTTTTCTTGTGTTTTAATCATCTTGTGTAGACTCAGAAGTCTAATTTGTGGTTTTAAGTAAGCTTCCAACTATGGTGTTTAAAGATTAATAATATTGTGACTTCATTCGATTTTGTTGAGAAACTTGTAGATCAATATATATATATGTGGCAAGGTCGGTGGGAGAAATTTTATCTTTCTCATTATTTATGTTGATAATATTTTGCTCACTAGTAGTGACGTTGGCCTACTGCATAAAGACCGAGCAATTGTTATTTGAGAATTATGATATAAAAGACCTTGGTAAGGCATCTTTGTCTTGGGCATTGAGATCCATAGGGATTGTTTATGCTATTTATTGGATCTTTCTCAGAGGGCATATATAATTTATATTTAAAGAAGTTCAGTATGCTAGATTGCATACTTGAGAATGGTTTTGATTCTCAAGGGAGATACACTGAGCTTATTACAGTTGTCCTATAAAGGATACTGAGAGAGAACAATTGAAGAAAGTATCTTATCTTGAGATACTTGAAGAGGACAATTGATGATAAGATAATCTACAAGCTTGTTCCAGACCTATAGCATTAAGGTATATATATTTGACCTTGCTAATTGTCCGAATAATAAGAAGTCTACTTGAAGTTGTTTTCCTTGATGGCATGAGTGATAATATTGTGAAAAGTGTAAAATAAGGTAAAATTACTTATTTCATCATAAATGTTGAGTTTGCTACATGTTATGGGGCAGTTACTCAAATTGTTTGACTAAAGAATCTCATCAGATAATTGACAGTTCTATTTTAACATTCTGCATAGATCCATCCAGTTGTACTATGATCACAATTCAGTTGTGTTGTTTATTAACAGCAAGAAATGTGTGATCATAGGGTCTAAATACATGATGGTCAAGTATTTGACCACTAAAGAAAAAGCTGTTTGGTTAAGGAACCTCATTAGACAGTTGACATTTTTTTTATTGTGGATAGATCTATCCAGTTGTACTGTGATAACAATTCTGTTGTGTTGTTTGTTAACAACAATAAGGGTATCACAGGGTCTAAACACATGGAAATTAAGTATTTGACTATTAAAGAAAAGGTTAAAGAATGTGACACCACAAGAGAGCATATTTGTACGAGATAATATGGTTATAGATCCCCTAACTAAGGGTCCACGCCCAGACGTCTTTGATAGACATGCGGTAACTATGGGTTTAGGAGGAACCTTAGATGCGGTTGTTTAGTGGGAGTTTGAGAACTTTGCTCTATTGTGTAATAAGGTATTCTATCCGTACTTGTCTCTTGTATGCACTGATAATTTATTTGAATTCAATAAAGTTCTTTGGTGACATATTAATCTTCACATTATTATCATGTTGCATGTTATGAAAGTCTTAAAGTATGTGTTAACTTTAAGCAAAAGCTAAGGCATTCATGTATTAGCCTTAAGGTGTGTCATGTAACACATAAAGTTAAAACTCGAGTTATAAAGATGACACGGGTTCGTGGGAACCATAATGTACATATAATCTCATTTTTGTGGCATTGAGTCACGGGGTTCGAACCATAATGTACATGCTTTCGTGGCATTGAGTCACGGGTTTGTAGGAACCGTAAGTATATTCTTTTGTGGCATTGAGTCATGGAGGTTCGTGGGAACCATAAAGTATATTCTCTCGTGGCATTGAGTCGGGTTCGTGGGAACCATAAAGTGAGAGATTTGGATTGACAACGAATGACACATGAGGATTTCTATAAAGTGTCATTAGTTGCCATACTACCATATTGCATCTATTTTCAGTAAAGTTAAGAGTATTTGTGACCATGGATGGTCCTGTGTTGCATAAAAGATGCAGTCACTACCATGATTCGGTACTTAAGGCTCTATGTGAAGGGATTGAGCTCTAGGATTATCCTCAGACCAATATAAAGTTGTGCACATAAAGGTCAAAATGTTTTCAATGTATCTTTTTCAAATGTTTTCTTAAAACAAAGGAGATGTTTTGTTTTACTCGACTGTGTCACAATCAATATAGCCCAAGTGGGAGAATGTTAGAATATTAATTGAATATTCCACATAAGGTGGGCTTCATTGATTGTGTTACACTTTGATTTGGTTTCTTATTGGTCTGATATGGGTAATATACGGTTACTAGAACTCTTATATGGACTGGCTAGTGTGGGCTAATAGGAACCGTTAGATCTTGATGGACGATCTAACGGATTTGCCTATATAAAGGATGCTAGGTCCCTCCTCTAAACCCTAATCATAATCACAATCACATCTGCTAGTCGGAAAGGATATACCATCAAGCCGGTGAATAGGGAGGAGTCTAGAGGAGAAGATCCAACATCAAGTTGATCATAGAATCAACTTCCACCTCAAGTTTGTTCCTAGTGGGAGACATAAAGAAGATATTCCGCTGCTCGTCTCCAATAAACCATAGAAAGGTATGCTCATCATCATCTTGTGTCATTATCATACTAGGTGTTTTAGTCGATCTGCTCTTGGATGAAATATTCTTACGCCCGGGGGGGGGGGCGGGGGGGGGGGGGGGGGGTGGGGGGGGAGGGGAGGGGCGCCACCCCGCCGCGGGCGGCGGGGGGGGGGGGGGGCCCCCCAGAAATAGAGGTTATGGGGGGGGGTGGGGGGGGGGGTGTGACAAAAAAGGGGGAGGGGGGGGGGGGCGGGACGCAGGAGGGGGGAAGAGGGAAGAGGGGGGAAAAAATATTAATTTTTTATGGGGGGGGGGGTCCCCAGGAGAGTTTATTTTTTTTTTTTATATTTGTTTTTTTTCCCCAGTGTCCCCCCCCCCCCCCTCTTTTTTTTGGTAAATAACATGATAGGGAAGGCCAGCCAGTTTTGGATTCTTTATTATAACAAAACACACAAATACAATCAAAATGTAAAAACTTGGAAGAGTCTAGCTGATGTGAATCGGGATTTTAGTTGATTGGAATAGTGCCCTAGGTCTGGGCTCACTCCAAGATCCTCTTCCCAGAGAATCAATAGCCTTCTAGGGATGTAATTACCTTCAATAAAAGGGTTTTGGGTAGATTCTAGGTACGTAAGAGTTAGGCTACGGTTAGGGTAGATTTGGCCAGGCTAAGGGGTCTAGGTCATTTGTTTAAGGGCTTGAAACCTTGCTACAGTTGTAATTTCAGAATTGAATTTTATTTTCAGGTTTTGAAATCTAGAGTTTGATAGGAATTAGGGCTTTCTACGGTTTGGATCAAGCTAGGGTCAAGGTCAAGTGTCAAACTGTCAATTGGGTGTCAGAGAAGTTGAACCTAAAAGAATTCTAGGTACGGATGAAGGATGAGAGAGAGATAAAGCTTTGAAATTTCAAGGATTAGAGTTTCTAACGAAGAAGATGGGATATGCAGGAATTTCTAGGGTTTTAGGAGTGGAAAGGAGCTGGAGTTTAGGTTCAAAGGTAGGGGGTTAGGTTTAGAACTTGATGCTAAAAAGGGAAGGATCTAGACCTAGGGGATAGCATATTGTAACACAAGTTCCTGCACTAAGGATTTTTAAATTCTGGAAAATTCCTAAGCTGCCGCAGGTTTGTAGATAGGCAAAAGAAGAAGAAAACCTAAGGGGGAAGGGCTTAAATTACAGTTTAGGGTTAGGGAAGGGTCGGGGTTTAACTAATAGTGAAAGGGGAGGCTTCTAAGGCTGCGGCAGGGTTTGGGGAGGGGCTGGGATTGTCTGCGATGGGGCAAAGGGGCTGGGATTCTAGAAACTAAGGTTTAAAGGGATGGGGAAGGTCGTGGATGGTAGAAGAGAAGAAGAGGAGAAGGGCTGGGTTTGGGCTATGAATGACGTGTACTTACTTGAAGGTGAAGTAGGGCAGATGAGCTCAAAGAAGCTTGCTGGAATTTTAAGGAAAATCTGAAAACTCTAATTCAAGGCTTCCGCGAGTCCCCACACCACTCTATCTCTCTTAATCTGCTTTCGTACAATCTAGAGGGGCTTATTTCTAGCCAATATGAAGGGATTCACAATAGACTCAACTTTAGAAATAAAACAAACTAGGACACTGATTTGTAATACAAATCAGTCAAAACTTGAAATTGACTGACTCTTAACTAGGGGTGTCAACGGTTCGGGTTAATGGTTTCGGGTTGAAAAACACTCAGCCCAAACACGGCTCATTAAGGAAATAACGGTTTCGGGCCGGTGTGGTTTGGGTTCGGGCTGACCAACGGTTTGGGTTAACGGTTTAGAATTCGGTTTACTAACGGTTTGGGTTTGGATTTTTTAGTGGTATGTTTTGAGTATCTTGTTATAAGTGAAATTTATCAAGAATATATGAACACATATAAGCATTAAGTTATCTTCAAGTCTATTGTGTTGGGTGTTTAAAACCAAAAACTTTTTTTCTACAAAGAAATAAAACTTATAGAACTAATATACCAAAGAAAGTTGGCATCTTGACGAATTTTAGTGGGTTGTCTCTGCTTATTTTCCTCCCCCTTCTTGATACTTGTAAAAATGGATCAAAATAAAGCATTAAAAAGATTTTCAAATGATAATACACTTGCTATATATTTTCTAAACCCATCTTCCAAATGGCGAAAGCTTTACAAGCTTGTTGTTTGCATATTCCAAAGCAAAACTATTAAGAAAAACAATGGATACTTGGAGGTTTTAATGTCTTTTACATTTAAATTTATTTTATTTTATTTCTTTATAACGGGTTTAACGGGTTGGTTCGAGTTCGGGCTATTTCGGGCCAAACGGTTTTGGCTAGCGGGCCACACACACGGGCTGGCCCAACCCAGCCCGAACCATTGCGGGCTGAGGTTGTTCAGCCCAAACACAACCCATTAAGCTTCGGTCCGGGCCGGTTCGGGCTATAGCTGGCTGGTTCGGTCCGATTTTAACTGTTCGAGTTAGATTTTGACACCCCTACTCTTAACTCACACAAGGAACCTTCATAACTTACTTTAGAGAGGTGCAATTTGAATTCTAAGATTAGATGTAAGATTCCTCATAAGGAGTAGGACCAACCCATGGACTCCTCAAACCAGGTAGCCCACTCTAATCAGAACTCTTCAATAACTTGCAAAACGAGAACTCAAATTCAAAAATAAAAGTAAATTTAGGGTCCCACTAACATGATGGACCATGACACCCAAACTTGGACTTAATGGAATTTTGCAAAGTAACCAAAATGCCTCTGGTGGAATTTGGGGCTATAGGGTCTGGGGAAGCAACCCTAGGCCCTGTGCTTCCCCTGGAAATAAGTAAACCATCGTTTAGAACTTTCCAAAGAAAAAGTCCACTAATTCTTGGAATATCTTGAACTGTCTCAGCCTATCCTGATGGAACAAGATGCAGTGAGGCCCTATCACTAGCTCTAGTAGGTAAACCACCATCCAGAACTTTCCAAAGAAATTCTAATAAATCTTGGAACATCTTGAACTAGTGGAATAAGGACCAACCACTTGGTTGACAGAAACAGGTTGTCAACCAAGAAAGTAATGAGTTAAAGAATTAGTAACAAACAACTCTGATGGACCAGAATTTATTGTTGAGGATAGTACTTGTCAAGGGAATAATTCCTAGACATCCAAACCACTTCAGATGGTAGAATGCTAAGTTCTGAGGGAGACTATCTAAATATCAACTCACTCAATATGCCTCCGGGTGATATTGCTGGCGTTTTTGCCAACCATATGCAAAAACTTTATCAATCGGTAGAATCCCTGGATCCACACTTTGTAGAATGTCTTTTCCCTAGAATGAGCTCAACCAGCCTTCCAAATTCTTTAATTCCGGATTTGAGAGAAATTAAGGAAGCAATTTTTTCATTAGGTCCACACAAAGCCCCGGGAGTGGATGGGTTCAATGGGTTCTTCTATCAAAAATCTTGGGATTTCATTCAAGATGACGTGGTGAAGTATGTTTATGAATTCTTTGCTACGGGAGTTCTTCCCCAGGGGGTTAACCATATTTTGTTATGTTTTATTCCAAAAAAGGATGACGCATGTATGGTGTCGGATTTCAGACCAATAAGCCTCTGCAATACATCCTATAAAATTATTGCCAAAATTATGGCAAGAAGGCTGAGAGGTATTCTCCCCAGTATTATTTCCCCTTGCCAGGGGGCGTTTGTGGCAAATAGACAAATCACTAATAATATTATGGTGGCTCATGAAATTTTCCACTTTATGCGTAACACACGCAGTCAGCAGGGTGTCATTGCTCTAAAACTCGACATGTCAAAAGCATACGACAGGACTGATAGGAATGTGATCATCAAAATTTTTCAGTTCTTAGGCTTTGACACTTGGTGGTGCAATCTCATCTCGGAATTAATATCTTCACCGACATTCTCGGTAAAGATCAAAGGTTCGCTTTACTCTTGGTTTTCAGGGGCCAAAGGTTTAAGGCAGGGGTGTCCTCTTAGCCCCTATCTCTTCTTATTTGTAATGGAGATTCTATCACGTCTTCTTGACGAGTATAAATCTTTGAAGTTACTAAGTGGAATCAAGATTGCAAGGGGGGCACTAGAAATTACTCATCTGTTTTTTGCTGATGATACCTTTTTGTTTTGTAAAGCAAACACTGAAGAGGTATTGGCTCTCAAAGCGGTCCTTGAACTCTTCTTTGACCTATCTGGTCAGGAAATCAATTTTGAGAAAAGTGGCGTGTTTTTCAGCCGAAATGTTTCAAGAAGCAATAGAAACACGATCCTCTCAATTCTAAAGGTCCAGGAAATCCAAAAAGAAACAATGTATTTGGGATCGAATTTGACTTCGGGAAGGGCAAAAGCTAAGACCCTACAGACGGTGGTGGATCGGATGTCTAGGAAAATGGCAATTTGGAAGACATTGAATCTATCGTTTGCAAGAAGGGGAGTGCTAATACAAGCTTCAATCCAGTTCAATGGCGCTCTATCAGATGCAATGTTTAAGATTTCCAAAAATGCTGTGCAAAAAGATTGATGCGATATGCCAAAGGTTTTGGAATGGACAACCCCATAAAAGCAAGCAGATGAATCTCATCTCGTGGGGGCAGTTCTGTCAACCAAAAGAAAGGGGAGGAATGGGTTTCAAGAAAATGGAGGATTACAATACAGCAATGTTACTCAAGCAAGGATGGCGTTTAATCAACAACCCGGAAGCATTGTGGGCTAAGACTTTCAAAGCTAGATACTTTAAGAATCAAAGCCTCTTTGATCCATTAGTCACCAGAAAAAAGGGATCATGGGTGTGGAATAGCATTGCAAGCATTATACCTCATCTAAAGGGAATGGTGGCAAGAAAGATTGGGGATGGACGAACTACTTCATCCTGGTTTGACCCATGGGCTCAATCTCAATCACAAATCATTGCAGAAAATCAGGACTTCGGAAGATGGTCTAGACAGGCGATAGTTGCGGATATGGCAGAAGCATTCCAAAGTCGCACTCAAAACAGGGAGATGTTATCAGATCCTTTATCTTCATTAATCCTTTATGCACCGTTACTGAATTTTGAAGATTGTTGGTCTTCAATAATCTCTCCACATGGAGAATTTACGGTTAAACTGGCCTACAAAGAATTAGTTAAACTTAGGTTTGGGAACCAAGACCAGCACCACGCACAGTGGTGGAAACAAATGTGGGAACTTCCCATACATCCCAAATTTAAAGTATTCTTCTGGAGGGTATTAAATGCTGGATTACCAGTCAGAGCCAAACTTGCTCAATGGTCAAACATTGGGCCGGATTGCGCCATTTGCAGAAAATTCGATGAAACGATATGGCATATATTTGTTTCTGTGGACTGGGGAAAAAGAATCCATGCGGCTGGACCTTTAGGTTTAAGAACTGAATATTGGCAAAATTCATTGCTAATGGATCAATGCATCAAGATGATTTCACAATTGAGCAAGGCCAATAAGCGATGGGTTATGTCAGTATTTATAATAACTTGCTACTTCATATGAAAAGCCAGGAATGAAAAGGTTTTTAATAATACACAACCTAACCCAATGGTTGTATTAAATAATACAAACCAATGGATTAAGAAATTGAACCAACAAAGGAGGGAGGAAAGGGATTTACAAAATATTCCAGAAAACCACAATAACCTCAATATTCTAGTTGAGCCGGATGATAGATTGTGTCTACAAACATTGAAATTTAATAAGAATATTTTGATATGTGCAGGGGTCTCTAACCAGCAACTAGGAGCGACAGGGTGGAGCATTGGAATCTGCAGAGACGGGCATCTATTAACCGTCAATTTTGGAAAGCGGGATTCTAGGAGATTATTGGACACAATGCTTTCGTGCTTACAAATAGGCATGCACATTGCAAACGGGAAGAAGATAATGATTGATGAAATCTGGACTAATCATCATCAAATCAAGAAGCTTTTACCAAGACCCTCAACAGAGAAATGGGCCCTAGAGGAACTGCCAAGGTTAATGGACCTAGCTCAAGCAACAAAATTGGTGAACTATGTGGACTTCCCTAATCCAATGCTCTATCACTATTTTGAAAAATATGCATCTTTTGCAGCTACTCAGCTGGAGGGTTGTAATAGTATATTAAGAACAATATGTAGGTGCTACCCGCACTAACTTATCTTTAATTAAAGTTTTTTCTTCACCAAAAAAAAAAAAAACTCACTCAATATGGTATCTTCAGCCATTTATATTGTCTCAAACTACTATTGGATGATGAAATACAGAAGAGTAAAACAGCATCAAAATTTGGTAAACATCTAATGAATTGATCTGAAGATCACTATTTTAGGGTAACAAATGTTGATCTGCTCGTAATGTTCTTGAATCTTCAATTTGAGCTCAAATGAAGCAGCAACAGAGCAGTATTCTCAGTTTCCAATAGTAACAACTCCAGCAGTAATCAAAGGCTTCATATGTCCCTCAGATGTTGAGTATGACTGAGCCTCTTTCACCTTTGGCCCTGGTCAGTAACTCATCCACTGATCTCACAGAACTTGATACAGAACCAGAGCTTCAACTTGACAAAGATTTCAAAAATAAAGAGACAACAATCCCCATGATCTGGTAGAATGAACCAAAAAGAACCCCTTATTCCAAGGCTCATCTAACCATGTTCCCCATTAAATGTGAGGTCAAAGTTACTATGGCTCCTGCGGCTACATTTCCGGCCCGGAAGGGAACTCAGGCCCATAGTTTGTGGAAGAAAGCAAAAAGAAGAAATGAAGTTGAAACAAAACCAACAGGATAATAATACAGGAAAATGTAAGGATAGAAGAAATAAGAATGAAAGAAGAAAACAACAGGGAAGTGGGTCAACAATTAACAGCTAACCATGGTTTTAATGGTCAGCCAACCATAGTTGTAGCCTGAGGTCAAGGCATTGAAACAACCTCTCAGCATAAATTACTTGGGTAAGGCCTCCCCTAGACAAGAGTCTAACAAGAAAAGGAGACCTGAAACTAAAATCCTACATATCCCCAAAATAAAATATTACAAGAAAAACCCAGTCATACTAGTCCAGCCATGATAATTCTACGGCATCAACTTTATCAAAATGAATTTGAATCCAACAAATAAAGGGAGGATTATGCCACATTATGCATACATGTAACAGCATGAAAATCCTCACTAGACAGAAATTCTTTGAATTCATAAAAAATTTCTGTTTATCAATTCCTTTAGGTTGCAAATAAACTGTCTTTCTTGCATGCATTCTTATTTTTGTATCCGCTGGTTTAGTGATCACTAAACACTACACATGATAGTTCACCAGTTGACTCAGTGCTTTTCATTCTTAACTTATTTCATTTAATGCGTATTTTGGCTCTCCAAACTAATAAAAGCTAGTTATTTTAAATTCCAAAAACAATAACTCCGAATTCAGAGGTTCAGCATATTCCAATGCGAAATTCCTTCAAATCAATGAATTTCAAATCCAGAGTTAGATGAGTTTGCAACATTTGGTACCCCACCCCTAACACTGGGAAAAAGAAAAAGAAAAGAACAAGCAAAAGATATCCAAACCTTATTCATAGAAAGATCTAAATAATACACAGGAAAAATTTAAGATAACATGCAAGAAAACTTGCCAGTCAAAATTGACAAGCCAATTATCCATTGATCAACAATGGGTATTAAGCTAAATGATGTTAGAAGAAAAGGTGAGAAAACCCATGAATAGTTTGGGCCTTATAAATCAAGTATGGCCTCAATAAAGCTGGGCAAGGATTTATGTAGCCAATCCCATTAATTGTATGAAGCTGTGTTGTCGTAGCCAGCTTGAATAAAAAGGAAGGGGCATGGGGCCCGTATGTTTTTGGCTATTACTAAGTTGAATGTAGCTCCTCATTGGTATTGCTAAGAGCAGTTCTTGTAATGAAACAACTTCAACCTGTTATGTATGCCTCAATTCTCCTACTTGGTTTTGAAGATTGGCCCAATTTGACGTATTTTGGTGGGCAAATTGAGCAACCTGTTTTCTGAGATCTAAGACGGAAGCAAAGGGCTGCCCCTTGCAATATGGCATGACCCAATCCAATGGGTTGACCTGCTTACCCAGTTGGAATAATATTTATATTTCATATATCTCAAATTCTCTTGTAAAGTCATTTTGAGATTTGGGAATATTTGCTTGACAGCTTTGGGTGAGAGTTTATAATGCCATTTTGGTAATGTTCTTTCGCGCATGGTGAAAGTTCTTCACCCATTAATTTAACATGTCATGTTGGTGTGCAAACCACTTTAATTGTCCGTGCTGTCTCTATTTGTTTCTGCTTTTATCCGTTAATTCTTTGAACGAACACAACCCAAGGTGGTGAATTCTTCCCCGCAGGTTATTTTTATCATAGTTGTCAAGGCGTCCTGGCGGCATTAGAGGGTCTAAGGCGATACTCACCTCAGTTGGAGCCCATAAGGCGGTCGCCTCGGGCTCTGAGGCGTCGCCTCGGCATCGCCTCAGACACCTTAGACGCCTCAGACCCTGAGGCGACTGCCTTATGGGATTTTTAAAAAATTACCATTTTTTTATTCCAAATCAAAGGCCAAAAATAAATTGGAAATTAGATTTCAATTGGGAATAATCGAATGGCTGAATGCTTATACAAATGTTACATGGAATACATGGGATCATTTGTAACATTAATTCACTAACGTTTTGCAACGGCCTCTGGATGATTTTGTTCACCATCTCAAGCGACGGTATGTCGCTGGCATGCTTTTTTTTTCTTTTGTTTTTTTTAACAATGTTATAAGTTGTTACTCGTTGTTTAATTTCTGTTTGGAGATTATTAGCTGATTATTTACTTCTCTGTGACTTGCAAATTGCAATTAAAGTTTCTATTGTGGTTCCTGTGACATAGCTACTTCTCTGTGACTTTCATGTGATTGTTATTCATGTACTGTTCTGATGTCATACTCTGAACCTACTATCTGGTTATTGCATTCTATTCCTACTCCAAGTAGTATTTGATTACTGTTGTTTAAAGGTCATTCAACATCTTTCATACTCTAAACCTACTATCTGGTTACTGCATCCTATTCCTACTCCAAGTAGTATGATTCTTGGAATTTATTTAGGACCTACTATGTGTGGTTTGTAGTATGTTAGATGACTTGAGGTAGGCTAAATGGCTAATATTAGTTTTTTTATTATATACGATATGATAGGTTTATAATGAATTAGTGTATGAGATACACACTAAAAAGTAAAAATTTCACTTAAAACGCCTCGACCGCCTCAAAAGCGCCTTAAAGGCGCCTTGTCGACTCATCGCCTCAACTTGCTAAAACCGCCTCGCATCGCCTCAACTTGCTAAAACCAGTTGCTTCAAAATGCTGAGTGATGCACTTATGATTCACGAGTTCTCCATCTATGAGTTGTAGTTGTAAACTTGTAATTTAAAGTTTGAATGTCCGTTTTTCTCATCATAGACTTCTTCAAACATACTTTATGTGTTGATTATTTGTGTAAATATATTATGTGTAGAATAGGTCATTTTAGCCTTTTAACATCTGAAATGTTTATCACAAACTTGTTTGAACATGAATAGATGCATTGATTACTTGTATGCATATAGCATGTTAGAATAGGACATACAGCCTTTTACTCCATCATAGCAGTTAGAACTTAAAACTGACTGACTAGCAAGATGGCTTAGGTACAAGACAAAAGGAATTAAGTGACAAGTGCCAAGTCCTCAGGCTAAAACTAAACAACACCAAACTCCACAAAACAAGACTTCTCAAAATTTAAAAGTAGGTCATGTCTTCAAAACGTAGGACAGAAATGTAAGCTTGCTTAAAGTACAACTTCATAGCGCCACCAAGACATGTTTGAAAGTCACATGCAATGACCGTATTAAAAAGATAAAATAAAAAGAAGAAATGCTTCTGCAGCAAGAAATAGCCAATGGCCAGAGATATAGACATAGACTAACCCGATATTGATTGGAAAGCATTCTTCATTGATGATATATAGAGCAAAATGCTCTAAACACTAGTTTGGCATCTATGGTAAGCATATTTGTGAATATCAAAGTGTATTAACATCTCTTATTGCCTCTCCAATATTTTGCCAAGACATCTCATAAAACCAGCAATACGCTAACCAGTAGCCATACTTGACAGCTGAGTAGCTGACACCTTGCTGAACGTATGATAAGATGCATGTGATTCTAGAAGACAGGCAATGCACAAACCAACTAAAAGAACAAAAACAAAAACAAGAACCAATACATAACTCACCTAGAATTCAGAGAGGCACTTACTGGTACAGAAACAAACATCCAAGGAAGCATATACGCTAAAGAACAATTATAGTAATTATCTCTCCTCAACCTACACGCACACACATTACACATGATAGTAGACTACAATATGTGTCAACCAACTTGAAATACTTGGGATGCAAACAAAGAACCCGTGCTCATATTGCAGTCATTAACCCAAGTGGAAATCAGCAGCAGAATATCTACACAATTCTAAAGCCAAAAACACATAGAAAGAAGAAATCCAGGACAACAGTTAGACTTCAGCAAATATTAAAATTCTTTTCCAATTGTATATAATCCCTCAAAAGTCAAACATAGTGATAGATATTTGAGCAAAATAAACACAAAGGCATACATCCAAATCGCAAGCAGAAGTTTGACACAACAAATTTATTCTTGGCAACTACAAGTAATAGATGAGTGAACTGTTAGTATGCCCTATACTGTAAGCTCTCTAAACTTGAATGGTCTCTTAGCTATATGCCTAGATCAGCTCCATTTCCATGTTTGGGCTAAAGAGATCAAGAAACAACAAACCCAGAATTCATCTCAAGTTCATACATGGCAGACACAGCCTCTAAAATCAGTCTTAAAATAAGTCATTTCCTATGGTAATCCAAAAATAAAATAATGCATAAGCTTACATCGGGGAAATCATCATCAGACAACATTTGGATAGATATTTCTTTCTTCACATGAGAAACTTGAAGAACAATCTCTAGGCTGAGGCTATCTGTTCCCAATGCCTTCTTTATGCCTGATCAGATATGGTATACGAATATGTCAGATATCATATATGAGTATGTCAAAAAATGTTGGTCAGAAGTAACATATGTATGATCTGGGTTGTAATGAAAGCATCTTACTTCGAAAAATTGTTATTCGTATGACAGATACTGAAAGTGATTGGTCAAATGGATAGACAAAACGGAAAAGCACCATCCAAAATTTACTACCACAAAACAAACATCTAAGATATGGTTATATGGCTATATACTTATATGTTCCACAGTTGCTAGATAAAGAAAAGTTGTTCAAAATAGGCATTCCTGACATCAACATGACAACATCAACATTGATCAATACCCAGTCGATCATACAGCATAAAAAAGATTATGTAAATAAAATACCTATGGTCAAAAGAAGAATTAAAGTGCATAAAATAGTGGGCACATTAATAGAATGCATCAAATATATGATAGGATACTAATAACATGCCAGATTAATCAAACTTCTACATAAACGTTCCAATCAGAAAATAATGTCACCAGGAACTGCGGTGGATGCCATTTCATGTTAGGACATATTTCTGGATGATTCATGCTGTTGAGATTAGTAGCCCAGTCTTTCACCTGAACCGTTGGTAAGGGTAGTTTGTGGTGTGTCTTCTTTAATGTTCAAGTGGGTGGCTAAGGTAGCCGGGCTACCAACAGATACTCAAGTGAAAGGGTACATGTTCCCACAATCCACATGATAGAGATATGCTTATGAGTGGCATGGATTCCTTAAGCATTTTGCAGATCACACAGGTGTACCTCAAGCATGAGAAGAGTATCCATCAAGTGCCTCTTTAGTCTAGGGCCATTGGGATTCATAAGGTAAGGAAGTTTATGGTCCTTAAGGTTACGGTGAGGCACAACCACCACTTACCAGCATTAACCGCTCCAAAGCATACACGAGATTCTACTGTGAACTGAGACACATTGCCATTAGTTTGACGACCAAAGTCAGTATTGTGGTCATGTTCAATCACCGCATAGCATCCTCTTAGTCCCTCCTATTCTTTGAAAATTATTCTACATATGAGTTTGAACTTCCCAAAAACTTTACATGGCTATAGATGGAGGGATATGTACAAGAAACCTCATCTTTTTATGAGTCAAACAATTTATTTGGTGTCCTGGTTATACATATGCTCTATTTGAGCATTTATGCATGATAGACTGACTCCACATTGCTTGTTTATGGTTTTTTTAATAGCTCCCTGTGTATTTTGACCATTTTCATGCATTTCTACACCATCCTATATGTATCTCTTATATGGTACTATAATTTTCTTGAAATCAACCTCCTGATAATTTACCTGATGTGAACCAAAATTCTCCCCATGGCCAGTTGGGCCCAAAACCCACATAAGGGAAGCCTCAGCAGTTTTGACCTTATTTCCCCCCTTAGAATAATTAATCCTCTAATTTCAGCATTTCTCTTATGTAAATTAGGTTTTAGTTTCAGCATATGAGTCTTTAGTTTTTAAATCCAGCATGTGCCAATTAGAGTATTTAGTTGAATAGAATTCAGCTAAATACTTAATTAGGAGACTTATGGAAAGGTATAGAGAATGTAGGAAAGCCCTTCATATGGTATTTATTGACCTAGAAAAAGATTATGATAGAGTCCCTAGAGCATTAATTTGGCAAGTACTAGAGAAAAGAAGTGTTGCAAGTAAATATGTAGATATAGTTAAGGATATGTATGATGGTTCGATGAATAGTGTTAGAATAGTGGGGGGACAAAGTAATGAGTTCCCGATAACAGTTGGGCTACATCAAGGGTCAACTTTAAGCCCATATTATTTGCACTGGTAATGGATGAATTAACCAAAGACATTCAAGATGAGGTCCCCTGGTGTATGCTTTTTGAGGATGATATTGTGTTGATTGATGAGACCCAAGTGGGGATTAATACCAAATTAGAATAATGGAGAGTAGCTTTGGAATCAAAAGGCAATAAACTTAGTAGATCGAAGACAGAATATCTAGTTTGCAACTTTAGTTATGATCGGGCAGATGATGAGGTGGTGATACTTGACGATAAAGAGATTTCTCAGAGTGATTGTTTTAGGTACCTAGGTTCAATCATAAGTAAAAGAGGTGATTTAGAGGATGAGGTTTCCCAAAGAATTTAAAATAGGGTGGATGAAGTGGAGAGGTGCGTCCGGGGTCTTATGTGATCGGCGTATTCCATTAAAGCCTAAAGAAAAATTTTATAGGACTGTTGTTCGACCAACTATGATGTACGGTGCAAAGTGTTGGGCTGTTAAAAAGAATCATATAGATAAACTCAGTGTAGCAGAAATGAGGATGCTAAGATGGATGAGTGGCAAAACTAGGATGGATAAGATAAGAAACGATCATATTAGAGTTGGTCTGGGAGTTGCTCCCATAAGTGATAAGCTTCGAGAAAGTCATTTGAGGTGGCACGGCCACGTTCAATGGAGACCTATAAATGCTCCTGTACGGAGAAGTGATATAATCCATATTGAAGGAACTAGAAGAGATAAGGGTAGACCTAAGATAACCTTAGGAGAAGTGGTGAGAAAGGATATGTATAGCTTAGGCCTTGTATCTAGCATGGCCTCAAACAGAACTGATTGGAGGGCAAGAATACATGTAGCCGACCCTATTTAGTTGGGACAAGGCTTATTATTGTTGTTGTTGTAGTTGAATAGAATTCAGCATGTGTCAACTGTCAATTAGAGTCATTAGTTAATTAGGATTTTAGTTTCCATTAGACCTTTTATTATTATTTTGGTTGGTTGTCATTATTTGTAATGGCATCCTCATCTATAAAGGAGTCACTCTTTTGGTTTAGAGTCTTTGTAGGCTATTTCTTTTTACAAGTTAAGTCTGATCATTTGAATAAGAGTTATTGAGGACTATGGTTCCTGTTTGAAGGGGCCACGGCAGTTTTCTAGCAAGTTTCTTCTTCAAAAATCAGCAACCATCTTCTGTCTAGAACTCTTCTTCCGGTCCCCATCAACATCTATAAGAAACTACAGCAGCCTGCAAGTACATACAGCATACCCCATCCCCTTCACCTCCTACAGCCCCTTCCCCTCCCTACGCAATCCTAACTCCCCTTTCCCCTTGCTGGCATACTCTACCAGTATCCTTCCCCAAGGCCCACGACACCTCCTCCCCCTAGGATCTTCCCTAGACCTTCCCATACCCCTCCCCAATCTCTTGGCCCTCTCTCGCGGTCTCTTCTTCCCAATAGCAGCAGCAGCACCCCCTCCCCTATTAGGTCCCTAATCCCCACCCCCTTACCTCCCCTTTCCCTCCTAGTTGGATCACATATCACCCCTCATCCCATCCCTACCTTTAATTCCATCTAAAGCCTAAAACCTAACACTTCGAAATTCCATGCATTTCATCTTCTTCAACAAAATTTTGCAATTCATTGATGAGAACCCACGAATCAAATGCAAAACTGATATTATTTAATGGATAGAATAACGAAGAACAATGATAAATTGGTTACAATTGTGCTAGTCACCCCCATAGCACATTGCTGCCCCTCAGCCTACGGCTGCCCAAACACTCACATAAATAATCCTTAACTACTGCTTACATCTTACCCCTATTTATAACCCCTAATCAACCCTAATCTCCCCAAATCTCTCTCTTCAGTAGTAAATATTCTGCAAATCATTCACAATATTCTGCCTATCCCCAAATCCCTCTTATTCAGTAGTAAATATTCTCCAAATTATTCTCTATTCAGCAACCTCCTTCTCAAGACTAGATTTGATTGTTTACTCTATTCAGCAACCTCCTTCTCACGACCATATCTGATTGCCTTCCCTAGCCGTTGTTCGCCAAATCCAGCTTTCTTCTTGTGCTTGCGAGATACACACGAGATATAAGGGGCCTATCGTTCATATTCAACCTATAGACCTAAACCCTAGTTCAACATAAACTTAACCACACTCCAAACCTACTTAGGATCAGCAGCTCCCATACCTACTCTACTTCGCCTTCCAAATCCCAACTCTAGTTGACTTCCCTAAAAGTCCCACTCCAAGTAGGAAATCTCCAACTAAACCTAAAACCATTAGGACTAAATCTGAAATTACAAAACGACAATAGTCCCATTCCTAACGTAACCGAAACCCTAAGACCCTGGTTTCTAAACCGTAACCGTTAAATCCAGATCTGAAATTGTCGTTACAGCAAGGATTCATGTTTAAAATCCTCAGCCCCTCAACCTAAGCCTGGCTGAATTCTTCTAGGCCCTTGCGTAAACTTGGTGAAGTGTGAACCCTAAAACCATCCCGTAAATTTAGACTTATTTGCTAGATGAATCTGGGCACCCCTTAATTTTAGGGAAATCATCAAAAACCCCTCATTGTAAAATTGGGTTTCACATCATTACCTGATTCTGAAACTCTAAACCTTGGGTACATCATTTTTTACTGCCCAAGGTAGAAGTCTGATACCATTCTACCAAGGGCTCTGTTTTGCCTCTCAAAATCTTTTTTTTTTCTTTTTCTTTCTTCTGTCTACTTTATTCTCTACCCTCCTCCATCCATACATTGATTTTTACTGTTTTGGTACTGCCACAAATATCAATGATTCACAGCATAGATTCCTTAGTAGGAAATTGACCTTTTAGGGCCATACACATAACCCCAAAACTTCAGGCGTCAAGTTAACAGTATTTCAAAACTCTTCGACTCAAATCGCTGAATCTTCGTTGAGGCAAATAGGGGAGAGTCAGTAAGTACTATATACAAGGCAACCTAACAGATATTATGGGGAAAACATCTGAGCTTTAGGTAACAAAATTTCAAATAAGGGGGAGATGGATTTAGCCTCAGAGTCAGCTAACAAATCACAGTGTACCACTGCACCAGAAGCAATTTGTTGATAGTCATACTGGCAAATGTATTGTTTATTTTTACTGAATTAAGCATGTCATAGAACTACACATTCTATGACTGGAACCAGCATCAATCAGAACACCTTGAATGCTATCCTCAAAAGAAAATACACAGCACCTAGAAAACATACCCATAAAAGAGAAGAAATTGTGAGTATTTATGAATTCTTTTTTTTAAACGTGAGCTAACTTGACTTGTGACAACCCTGCACCAAGTTAAAAATTCGGTCAGCACCTAGAAAACATACCCATAAAAGAGAAGAAATTGTGAGTATTTATGAATTCTTTTTTTTAAATGTGAGCTAACTTGACTTATGACAACCCTGCACCAAGTTAAAAATTCGGTCAGAAAGCTGTGATTCACAGATATGGACTCTCACAAGGATTCGAAAGGTATTTAAAAATGTGCCTAAAGATGTCCTAGGTGAATCAAAAGGAAAGCTCCATTCTTATAGAGAGACTTGGTTATGGGATAGTGAGGTTCAAGCTGTCATTAGGAATAAGAAAGTTAGTATTAAGACATGTAAGAACTAAGGATGTTGAGGAACTTCAAAAGTATAGGCTGGACAGAAATGAAGCTAAGAAAATTGCAGGAAAAGCAAGGCAAAAGAAGTATGAAGAGTTATACAACAAGTTGGGCATGAAAGAAGGGGGAAAATCTATTTATAAGATATCTAAGATGAGGGATAGGAAGAGTAGAGAACTTGACCATGTTAGAAGTATTAAAAATGGAAATGATTAAGTACTACTATGTGATGAGGACATTAAGAAAGGATGGGAATTCTATTTCTCTAGTCAACTAAACGAGCATGCTTCAAGCACCTATGATTGGACGATTACACCATTCACCAAGGCACCAATTTTCGAACTTATATACAAAGAATTTCAACGTTTGAAGTAAAAGAAGCACTAAGGAGGATAAAACTTGGCAAGACACAAGGTCTCCTAAACGAGCATACTTCAAGCAACTATGATTTGGATGATTACACCATTCACCAATGCACCAATTTTCGAACTTATATACAAAGAATTTTGACATCCGAAGTAAAAGAAGCACTAAGGAGGAAACAAACACCCACAAAAAAACCCACCCCCAAAAAAAACAACAAAAAAAAAAAACAAAAAAACAAAAAAAATTTTTTTTTTTTTTGAATTATTTTATTTATTTTATTAATACCCCCCCCAAAAAAAAGGGAGCAACCCCCCCCCACCACAAAAAAAAAAAAAAAGAGATATTCTCAGCCGCAGTCCCCCCCCCCCCCCCCCCCCCCCCCCCCTCCCCCCCCCCCCCCCCCGGTGTTGGCCCGTCCCCGGATCCATGGTTTTAGTCTATCAATAATAATAAATACAAATACAGATAATCAAGAGCAAGAATAGTGCAATAATTAATAAACAGGTTACAGGAGTCCAAATACTCCGATAAATATCCAAGAAATAATCAAAGGAAAGAATCAAGAATCAAATGTAATATCGAGTTCAGCGGAAGCAAAATAAATAACTAGATAATCTTCATCTTCAGGAGGCTTCATGCTCTGCAAGTCCATGTACCACTGTCTGTGCCACATCAGCTTCAAACGAGAAGGCTCTTTCATACGAATCATCTCCAACTTCCGACGTTGTGCAACCATCTGTACAGTTTATATAATACATACAATGAAAGGAATGAGTTCCAACGAACTCGATAAGGAACAAGCAATTCTCATATATATGTCAACACAATCCACGAATGCACATATGAAATGATATGGATGATATGCAGAAATATGAATGCTACTAAGATCTAACTATGCAAGTCTCTAATGGCTGACATGCTTTAAGATATACACCAGCCCTCCTTTGGGTAAGTCTCATCACTCTGATCCGGCAAGGACTGGTTACCTCTGTAGGGATCCTAGGCAAAGGGGTAAGTCCACACCTGGCTCTCAAAACCGTGGCTGGGGGTTAAGTCAACACTCTCTCACCACGACCATTGGCAATGAGTACTGGCGCATGTCGGGGTTTCTAATCCAATGCAAGGTCATAATAGTAACATACTATATGAAGTCCAGATACTTCCCCTATGGCACCAACCAACTCGGTTCAGTATCCTTCGCAACCTAGGAGTGAGAATCCTCACGGACTGGCTACCTCTGTTGGACTCCACTCCTTAACCCTATGGTCATCCACATATTATTGGGGCGGATGCTCTCATGACTCCTCGCGACACCCGGTCCGCTCCTTGGACGTCCATGAGCCCAACCCTAACATATGCAACCCTACCATTACATGACCAATAGTGGACCACTGAGTCTCCGCACGGACTGGTTACCGCTGTTGGATGAAACATAGTCACGTCACCATTGTCACGGGTCACCCGGCTTCAATTCCCCTGCCGAAAGGGTAATAGCATGTGGGGTACCTAGCCATGCAATTCTAGACTCCCTAAGTATGTCATCAAATAATCATGATAGTGCTGGAGACATCAGCAGGCATGTGTCCCATTCCACAACCTTCTGATATCCCAAGCCAAGATATCCCAATGGAATACCCCTTCCATCACAATCACACTACAACACTCTTTATCATACCATGAACAGTTGTGCAATATCATGAAAGATGAAGTACATCAAGGAATACCACAAACAGCAAGTGTACAATAAGATTCACATACTTTATACAATTACAGCAAGTTACATGATCAAAGAATAGTAAATAGAACAACGAGAATCATTATGTATATGTAATTGCATATAAATAAGAATGCATGTCCTTACCTGTAATTTAGTAGAAGCCCTCTAACTTGCAATCCAAAAACTATTATAAGACTTTTATTTGAAACAGAGAACACCTAGGCATAGGGTTACAAGAATGTATAAGAGTCAAGAGTCAAAACAATTCAAAAATCAAACCTACACGATTCTTTGGAAACCAGCCGGTTGCTTGTGGCGGTTGCTTAAGTTAAGCGACCTCCACAAGCGACCGCCCTGTTCAGAGCAGGTTTCCAACTCCGAAAATCAGACTTTTTATCATCCGATTTCAATCCGTTTTGGGATGATCTTAGTCCGAATTTCAAGCTTTATAGGGTCTAGAACAAGGGGGTAACAAGAAACCCTAAAATTAACAAAGATTTATTACCCAAATCATTCCCCTTGATGGGATCCATCCATTAAACAAATGCGGGGATTCGTTTCTGGACAGGATCTCATCAAGAACATTGAAAAGGGAGATACAACAAATCAATTGGGTAACCACCAACATAATGGGGATGGGTTCATCTCAATCAGAGGTTAAAAAGAAGAGAATAGAAGATGGAGATTCATTACCTTAATAAGAATCACCAAGAATAGAAGAGAAAAGGTTTCATATCATTAACAGCACTTCAGACCTGAATCCCGCACGTTTCCACAGCCGCCTAATGGCCCAAAATAGCAATCCCGAACATAATAATGCGTTAATAGGGCGAGGGATGCTATTTATAACGAACAGGGGGCAAAATAGGGCATTTTCCCGCAAGCAGAACCGGGCGGTCGCTTAAGGCGGTCGCTTGGTTTAATCAACCGCCACTAGTAACCGCCCCCAAGTATATTGCTATACAAGGGTGTTTGCTCATGGGGTTGAAGACCAAGTACAACCAAACCCAAATGAAGACATGGGGGAGATCATAGTCCGAAAAATCAATCATAATAGGTTTGTAACAAAGAGGTTAGGGTTTCATCATAACATATGACTCATGAAAAGATTATGATCACGGAAAGAGAGGGAATGATTGTTATCAAGAAAATAACAAGAAATCATAGGAAATCTAGTTTATGTTAACAGAAACATTACCCATGAGGTTTCCCTCACATGGAAGGTTACAAGAGGTTTCCAGAAAGATCATTCAAGGATTAGGGTTAAGGTTTCAAGAATCTATTAGCTAGGGTTAAGATCATGATGATGATCATAGATCTCAAAGAATAGAATGAGATCATGGAATAGATGGTTGCAAGAATGCATCATTTTCTTCCTGATCTCAAAAAGAACAAGAACGAAGAAAGAATAATTAGAAATCCTAATTAGGTTAAACATGGATCATGAAGAAAATATAGTGTGATCAAGGATAAACAATTAGAGAATGATAGGTTACAATTTTAGCAAAGAAAACACATTGATTGGCTGTTAACAAGATCAAACTAAGGGTTCTTGGTTTGATCCAAGAGGTTAGGATTTCACCCTTTTTTTTGGCTCCCAATGAAAAGGTTGAGAGCACCGGATGAAGGGAAATAAATTGATAGCCAATAAAACAAGAAAACATAGATGATCAAGTTTAGGTTAACACAAATATCACCCAAGGGAAAGAGAAACAAAGAATCAAGATTCACCCATGGGAAAGAGAAACAAAGAATGCACAATCTGAAAAAGTGTTGGGAAGTTTCCAACAAATAAAAGAACAATAGGGTTTCATATATGGTTACCTCTCATGAGAGTTGGTTACCTCCCATGAGAGTTACCCATAATTAATTCTCATAAAAACAACCCAAGATAGATAAAGGAAAATCTCATTAGTATTTCAAAATAAAGAATGGAATTAGAAAGGGTCTACTAATGAGAGAAAATAAGGTTCTCAATTAAAGTGAAGGGAAACAAATTCAAATCATACAATTAGGGATTTACTAACAAGAATCCGTGTATCCCACGAAAAGACTAAGGAGAATAAAGATTCACCCTTAGGGCAAGGAATTTACAATCAAGAAAGGTTTTGGGGAGGGTCCAATGAATTAATAGAAAATAAAAGGGTTGCCAATTGTTCCAAAGAAAAACAAGGATCAACTCCTCAATCATGAGGACACAAGGGAAGGTCATGGTAATAATATGAGACCTTCCCCACAATAATAAAGATAGGTAGGAAATTAGGGAAAGTATCATTAAGAGCTTTGGTGGAATCAAATTCTAGGGTCATCGTCATATGGCTTCAAGATCATAGAGTGAATTGGGGGATTCACTCTAGGGCTAAAAGAATTAAAGAAGAGGTCATTACAGTAGTGTAATACCCTTCTCATGATCAGAAAATCAGAAGTAGAGAAGAAAGAATGAATTAAAGAAGAAGCGAATTGAATACCAACCTTTTAGAAGAGAAACCGCTGAAGAAATCAGAACAGATGCTTGAGGATCTTTCTTGGCTTCGAAGGAGAGGATCTAGGGATCTTCCCACGTTCTCCAAAGACTTAGAAACAGATTGAGAGTGAAACACATGGAGTTCCCCCTTTTAAATAGCACAAAGAGTTCAAGAGTTACTAGGGTTTCACCGAACTGACCAAACTGACCCTGTTGGTTGATTGGTTGCCAAAGAGGAAGTTCAAAGGTCGATCCCACACTATCTAGAGGTTTAGAAACATGGTGGGAATAGTTTACCACGAAATTAAAAGAAATAAAGCTTTTGAAAACCTTCAAAACAGATATTTACCAAAATGCCACTGCCTGGACAGCTTATTCAAAACAAAGGATTTAATGGGCCAAACTTCAATATTTTTGGATGGGCTTCTTTCAATACATCATACTACTTACCTAGTATGGAGGGATGTCTTCAAACCAGGTCCAACTAAGCTTTAGGTCCATCAACCAAATTCTTCTTCACAAATAAATAGTTCAACACCAAATCAAGTAAGCTTTCCATAAGGAAACACCATCATCAATATCCATGGGTTTTGGGTCAAACACCATATCTTCTACTGAGATGGCCCACAAAGACATCTTCCTAAGATTTTCAAAGATAGAAAAACTGAAATCACCACAAACAACAAAAAAACAAAAAAAAAAACCCCCCACCCCCCCAACACACACCGCCCCCGGCTGGGAGTGGGTTGGGGGCACGACAAAAAAAAAAAAAAGATTAAAATATTTATTTGTATATTAATATTAAAGGGAGGATAAAAAAAACTTTTTTAAGTTTTTGCCTTTCTTCCCTCTGCCCCCCCCCGCCCCCCCCCCCCCCCCCCCCCCCCCCCCCCCCCCCCCCCCCCCCCCCCCCCCCCCCCCCCCCCCCCCCCCCCCCCCCCCCCCCCCCCCCCCCCCCCCACCCAGGGCCCCTCTCTTCCCCCCCCCCCCCCCCCCCTCCCCCCCCGGCCTTGGCCTTGGGGCCCCCCCCCCCCCCCCCCCCCCCCCCCCCCTCTTTCATTCCCTCCTCCTCTAATGACCCTTGTCCGGTTGCTCATTGCCCCTCCGCCTCCACTGTTGCTAGTATCCTAAGATGGTCCTCTACTTTCCTTGGCCAGTTTCTTGGCCCCCCTCCCCCTTTCGCCATTCTAAAAGCTTCACTCACCAAACAATGGTGAGCCCAAGGAATGTTGGATATCCGACGAATTGATTCAGGCATTTTCTTATTCACAATCAATTCCCCTGCCTGCCGCTCTCGTGCCCTTGAAGGCTCCCCATGGTTCGTAGGAAAATCACCCTTATTCCTTAAACCCTGGACTCCTTCGCTCCCTCTCTGCAGGGTCGACTTCAACTCTCTTCCCCTGTGGATCAATTTGCCAGGACTTCCGCTTGAGTTCTGGAACTCTAATTGTCTGAGTAGAATTGGTTCTGCACTTGGAAAGCCACTGCGCACTGATGCGAAAACGCTGGATTCCACTCGTCTTTCATACGCTAGAATCTGCATTGAATTTTTTGCTGCAAAAGATCTGCTGTCGAATGTCACCATTGCTGATGACCTTGGCCTTAAATATTGCCAACTCATCGTTTTCGACTGGATCCCTTCTCGTTGTGACCATTGTTCCACTTTCGGTCACGCCTCTAATGAATGTTCCTTTGCAACTCATCAACATGCGAAGACCACTGTTCCTGTTCACTCGCTGCCATATGATGTTTCAAGACTCTCTACCGAATCCCTTCTAAAAATGAATTCTATAGACGCTCTTGAGTTGGTTTCGGTTCCTGCTTCAGTCACCACTTCTACCGCCTGCAACTCTGCCGTCGGCTGCCGGACACACAACTCCGGCAACCAGTACTTACTGAAGAAGAAGAAGAAGGAATAAAGCTGATGCCTTACCTGCTGCTCTGGCCACAGCCTCGAAAGCTGTCATCCCCTCAAACGAAGACCAATCAAAATCGAAGGCTATTCGTGATAGTTACTCTGCGGATGAGGATTCTGATGCGCCTGAGATTCCTGCTCCTCCTGATGAAGCTGCTGCCACTGATAGAGGCCCAGATCGATATACTGAGGTACCTGTTCCTTGCTCCTTTGACGCTCAGTCATCGGTTTTCCCATTTGATGATAACTGCAACACCCTGACCTTGAAAGAAGTTTCGCCCAGAGCTACTTCCATCCCAAAGACGTTGAACGACCTAATCCCTACTTCCCCTTCTAAATCGCTTTTACCCCCTCCTTCTCTCCAGTTGGGGCTCACTTCAAATATCTCTTCCACTATACAGCTGGGAGCTGCTCCAAAACATTCAACTTCTCCCCACCGTCATTCGTCCCATCACCTTATTTCCCACATTATCAAACCTCCCTCTCATGGGCCGAAGCCCATTAACACTTTAACCCCTTCTTTTGGGCCTCTGAACCGTAGACCTAGGTCCAAATGGTCTTTGCCACCCAAAGACAAGACTATCTCTTCTAATGGGCTCCATCAGCCTTTGTCCTCAGTCCATTCCAACTCTAAAAACACTAGCCCCAAAGCCTTAAACTTGCCTACAGCCAACCAACCCCCAACTAGGCCAAATGAACCTTCTTCCCCCACCCCTGCACCCTCCATTGGCCCTAATATCTCTGAAATCACTACCCATGGGAACCCCCTCTTATGTGAGACTATGTCTAATTCGCCCCATTAGCTTGCTTTCTTGACCCTTTTTTTATGTTATTATGTCTGATTGCATTGTGTGGAATGTTAGAGGTTTAAATAATATTGCTAAGCAGAGTGAAGTCAAGAAATTTCTCTTGGATTCTAAAGCTAATTTTTGTGCCCTTCTTGAGACTCATGTCCAAGTTGAGAACTCCCATCGGATTGCCAGTTTCTTAGCCCCTTCCTGGTTCCTTTCCAACTATTCCCATTGTTCCAATGGTAGAATCTGGATTCTCTGGAACCCCTCCTTCCTCAATATAACCCTCATCGACTCTTCTCCCCAATTTATGTATCTCTCCTTGTCCCATCCTAATTCCAATTCCAATCTCTTCCTCACCATTGTCTACGGGTTCAATCGGGCTGCTGAGCGTGCCCCTCTATGGGACTCCATTCGTTCTCTTTCCTCCACTCTCATAAATCACTCTTGGGGTGTGTGTGGGGGGGGGGTTTAATATTGTTCGTTACTCTCATGAGCGAGTGGGTGGTCGCAGGCCTAACCCTTTAGCGGTTGAGGATTTTAATTCCTGTCTTGATGATTCTTGTATTACCGATCTCTGATGGTCGGGCCACTCTCTTTCTTGGCATAACCATAGGATTGGCTTGGATAGGATTGCTTCGAAGCTCAACCGCTTCCTTGTCAACCATCATTGGCTCTCCTCCTTTCCTGACTCCCACGCTTCCTTCTCCCCTGCGGGCCTTTCTGATTATTCTCCCTGTCTAGTCCATATCTTCTCCCTCTCTTCCTACGGTCCCAAACCATTCAAATTCTTTGATATGTGGACCTCCAACTCGTCTTTCCTCGACACGGTCAAGGAAGCTTGGGAGAAGCCCGTTCATTGCCACTCCCTTCCCCTCATTAGCTTTGCCCATTGGCTTAGGAATACCAAGGATGCTCTTCGTCGTTGGAACCTCTCCACGTTTTGAAACATCCCCTCTAGGGTTTCTGATTGCCGCTCTCATCTCTTGCAAATCCAGGCCAATCTCCAAACTGACCCCCTCAATCCTTCGCTTGCAGATTGTGAGAGACTTCTCTCTTCTGAACATTCCTCATTGGTCTCCATTGAAGAGAACTTTCTCCGCCAAAAGGCTAGAATTAAATGGCTCCAACTCGGAGACTCCAATTCGGCTTTCTTCCACCGTTCCCTCAAAGCGAGAAATAACTATAATTCTATTCCAGCTCTCCTCTCTAGCAATGGATCTTGGATTCTCGACCCTCCGGAGATCAAAGCTGAGTTCTTCGTTAAATGAAAACGAACGATCACCGGAGCTTCAAACATTCAATCTTTTTTTGACCAAAATGATACACAGAGACCAGAAATTGAACAGGCAAATACAGGCAAGAAGATGTAAGAGATTCTTTAACTGAAATTTAGTTATAATACTTGAATACAGATCAAAACTAGGAAAACTCAGAGAAGCAATGTGCAAAGGTGAAAGAAACTCACTAGTGGTCATAGACGATGAGCAATCCTCCATCCTTGCAGACGAAGCAGTAATCCTCTGAAAATTTTCCCTCCATATTTTGCTTTTTTCACCAAGAGATGATCTATTGTTCTGACTTACGAGTTCAAATACAAGCACCGAGACTTTTAGGGGTTGTATGGTAACCATTCTGTGCCAAAATTCCCACTTCAGCACATAATCCATTTTTTATGCTTCTGTGCTGAAGTGGGCAAATTTGGCATAGAATCATTGCCATAATCTTGTATGATAACCTACAGATGGGCACGTTTCTTTGGCCTATCTTGGCACAGAATCTTGTATGGTATGTACAACTTCTGTGCCAAAATGGGTACATTTTTTTAATAAAAATATTTAAAAAGATAAATATAAAAGACATTAAAAATAACTAAACATGCATGTTCATTTCATACATAGGTGCTTACACGGCAAATTCAAAGTAGGAAGAGCCATACCATATTTCAAAATACTTATCATCCATACAATCCATAACTAAAAATGAAAAAAACACACCAAAAGAGTTCTAGAAATATATATCCAAACATAATACACACCAGGTCAATATTATCCTCAAAAAGCAGATATAAAAAGAAAAGGAGCAAACACAAACGATTCAACTTTGAGTAGGATCACGGGGTGGCTGGGTAGGCTGAAGCAATCGCTTTAGTGTAAGATGTCTAACTTCAGGGGGGGCACATATTATCATTTCTCTGAAAGTTGGATCCGACTTAACATGCAAGATTGCATCGCCTAATGTGTCAGGATCCAAATTCATTGACATCAGAACATCAAAGGTCCTAGCAATGTTGAAGTCATTACTAACAGCGGACGTTGCTGTAGTCTGAGCTAGGTACTTGTCCCGCTTTGCCGAACACATATCTTAGAAGGTCTGAACTGCAGTAGAATTGCTTAATCCTAGGCCTGAGCTCTTTCTCTTCCTTCTCTTTGCATTTGGAGTCTTGTCATGTCTTTCAGTTGGAGGGACCGGTCCACTGGGTGTTTGAAGCTGATGGGAAGATGACATCTGAGGATTGACATTAGAAAACATATTCATGTTATCTTCATCTGAGCTATCAACACCCACAAACTCATCATTATCCATGCTCAAGTCCACTGAAGGCTGCAGTGCAGTGTCAGGAGTCATCGCTTCCTCACCGGTAGCATAAGTACCTCCAAAAATTTTACACAAGTCTTCCCACTCAGTTAGGCCATGCTTCCTAAACTTAGCCCAGCCTGGATTGTCCTGTCATAAATATTGCAAGTCATTGTACATAAGCATACAGTTCATATTTTATTATAAAAAAAAGAAACATTAATACCATAAAATGTATGAATTTTAATAAAATAATATAAACAGTGGTACCATAGCCGAAATTACCTTGATGTGCATTCCCCATAATGACTCATCCTCAACAGTGGCAGTTTTGGAGACAGGATTCCACCCAAATCCTAATGTTTCCATCAATTTCTTGAAACTAGCATACTGCTACCTTAACTTGTTGAATTTGTTTGTCAGCTGCTTCATTTCATAATTGATGTTTGATCTACTTCGAAATTTCTCCAAAATATTTCTCCACCCTACCTTGTTGAATGTGGATGTTGTTCTATTTCCTGCCTTAACCTCCTCAACCATTATCTCAATAAAAATTTGTGTATTTTGTTGGCTCCAAGTGGCAGTTTGAGTGTTTGATGTTGCCATTTTTGAAACTACTAATTCATACAAATAATGATGATATGTTATACTACTTAACAACTAGTAAAGGTGCTGACAATGATTCTAACATTTAAAAAAATTACATAAGAACAATCATAATATCGCTTAAAAGTCCATAACAACATCACAAACTACTACACTGCAAGTGAACCAAATAAGAAAAAAAATACACCACATAATACAACTACTCCTATCACAAGATTTTGATTATCCATCTATTTACAAATAGATAGAGAGAGACTCTAGTACCATGCGTGGAAGGATCAATGACTAATAGAAAATAAAATAGCAGGATCATTGTAATGCAAGATATAATCTGTAAAGGGTTACTATCACCCAAGTTGCATTGACCTCATTTGTGTGCATAACCCAAGGGGTGTCAAGGCATGGTTTTGAAGGCTGATTTGTGTTGATAGTTACCAGTAACATTTTCCCTTATGGCAAATCTATTTCGCTTTTCATCTAGATGTTTATCTATGGACTCTATAAATATTCAGAATTCGGAAGAAATTACTTTCAGAAGCATAAGAAAACACATGGAAAATTGGAGTATACCAAAAATTATCATTAAGGCATATGAGCAAGTCCGGGAGACCAGAGCCTATCTTGCTGCCATAACAGAGAATCAGAAGGAAGCTTAACATAAGCATGTACAAATACTTAAATAACAATCCAACCAGCGATGTTCTGAATAAATCAGCAGATTAAATTATCATGGAGATCAAAAAAACATAATCATTGTATCTAATACTTTCAACCAGGTATGAAGCTGTACAAAATTTCAATCATCTATCTATTTACCTTTTCAAAATTTTCTATTGCAGAAAAACAAAGAGGAAGAGAATAGAAAGAAAAGGAGAAAATCTGCTGCTGCTACCTACGTTTTATGGAGAAGATAAATATGATGCATTTAAAAAATAAAAAAGTGCAGCAATAGCTTGCACTCAAGAAAGGAAAAGGAACAGAAAAATAAGAAAGAATCTGGTTTTGTGGTTCAGAACAACTATGTGCAAAAAAAAAAAAAAAAAAAAAAAAAAAAAAACTATGAACAGTTGCAGAGATAGGGCAAACACCATTCTGTGCCACTCACATTGAACGAAGATGAAGAAGTGGGTTGCAAATGGCTTCGGCTTGCAGAGACAGGGATCCGAGTGACACAAGAGGGCTTCGGCTTGCAGAGATGAGAGAGTTGCAAAGACAGGGATCCAAACACTTGTGTTTAATCGGTTGCAGAGACACTTCCCCATGATCGGTTGCACAGATGCTTCCAAACAGAGAGAGGCTGCAAAGATGCTTCCAAACACGATCGGTTGGTTGGAGACACTGGTTTCGGAGTCGAGAGATTGAGAGAGTTGGGAGAGATGAGAGAGATGAGAGAGACGAGAGAGAATGATGCGAGTCTTGGGAGAGTTGTGAGAGATGAGGGAGACGAGACAGATCCGAGACGTAGAACTAGGGCAAGAGATGACCGTTGCAACTTCGATGGCAGAGAGATGAGAGTGCAGAGAGACGTTAGAGAAGCGCAGATAAAGCTTTAGGGTTATCGATGAAATTACATTGATAACCCTAAGTACCGTCAACGAACCCAGTGTGCCCCGCATTTTTGTAAAGAATACGCTTCGCGGAAGAAGCTCCAATTTAGAGCTTCTCTGACACAAGGAAAAAGTGTGCCCATTGCCTGGTTCGGCACACGTTTGCTGAACCAGCACAGAAAATCCAAACCGGTTTACCATACATGATTCTGGTCATTTCTGTGCCAAAACGGGCAAATGGCACAGAATTAGTGTGCCAGAATGGTTACCATACAACCCCTTAGTTCCGCTTCCCTAATCGCTATTATTTGGAGGGAAAATATGGAATAGAAGGAAGTGTTGAGTTGAGTGTGGGCCCGAGACAAGAATGTCTTTCTTGATTTCCTTTTCAGCTTTTCTCATTAATTTTTTTTCTTTTTCTCTATTTCCTTTTTTGCCCTTTCTTGCTAAAGGTTAGTGTCATCAAATTACCGTTATACCCTTACGTTACGACAGTTTCTCTGCTTCTTTTCTTTTCTTTGTTTTTTTCGAAAGCTACTCCAGTAACAACGGCTTTCTATACAGTAGATTCATTTGGTTTGATCTGAAGAGAAGATTCATTTGGTTATTCCTTGAAGAGCTAATATAGGACCTTAGCGAAGAAAAAAGAAAAGAAAAAAAAAAGAGCTACATAGGTCTTAAACTGAGAACGGCTACGCAGTTCAAGCCTGGCTTTAAATGGATTCAGACCCACGCGTAGAATCGAATGGGGTTTGAACGATTTGTGAAGGTTAAGCTTGGACCTGCAGTGAAGGACTTTCCTGTTCGTCAGATTCCTACCCTTCGACCGCCGTTAACAATAATAGCCTTGGAAGATCGTATGCGAAAATGCCAAAATCTTAGGGATTTCAATCAAATCCTTTCTCAGATGATAGTTTCTGGATTCATTGCCGATACGTTTGCTGCCAGCCGCCTTCTTAAGTTCTCCACTGATGCTGATTTCGTCCATCTTGAGTACTCCCGACGTATCCTTGATCAAATTCAATTCCCAAATGGGTTTATTTGGAATACCATGATGAGAGCATATGCTCAAAGAAATTCTTCTGACTCAGCTCTCGCCCCTTACAAATTGATGTTGGAGAAGAGTGTGGAGTCTGATAACTATACATACCCGATTCTAGCCCATGCTAGTGCTCTTCGTTCATCTGAATTAGAAGGAAAACAGATTCATAATCATGTTTTGAAGCTAGGTTTTGATTCTGATGTCTATGTCAAGAATACATTAATCAATATGTATGCGGTTTGTGGGAAACTTTGCGATGCACGAAGGTTGTTTGATGAAAGCGTAGGGTTGGATTCAATATCATGGAATTCACTGTTGGCGGGTTATGTTCAGATAGGGGATGTGGGAAATGCAAAACTTTTATTTGATCAGATGCCTGAGAGGAACACGATTGCTTCAAATTCTATGATTGCACTGTTTGGTCGAACAGGACTTGTGACTGAAGCTCGTCAAATCTTTGATGAAATTTCCCAAAAGGATGTTGTTTCCTGGAGCGCACTGATTTCCTCTTATGAGCAAAATGGTATGTTGGAAGAGGCCTTGATTGTATTCAAACAAATGCACACTCTTGGAATTAAGGTAGATGAGGTTGCAGTTGTCAGTGTTCTTTCTGCTTGTGGCTGTGGGGGCTTGTCAGCTATTAAGGAAGGAGAACTTGTTCATGGAATTATAATTAAGATGGGAATTGAGACCTATATTAATCTTCAGAATGCACTAATTCACTTGTATTCAGAATGTGGGGATATTATTGCAGCACAGAGACTATTTGATGCCAACCAGGGATTGGATCAGATATCTTGGAATTCGATGATCTCTGGGTACTTGAAATGTGGTCAAATCGAACATGCTGAGAAATTATTTGATTCTATGCCCAATAAGGATGTTATATCATGGAGTGCCATGATATCAGGTTATGCACAACACAATCAGTTTGCCAAGACCTTAACCTTGTTCAATGAGATGCAGCTTGGAGATACCAGGCCTGATGAGACCACACTGGTGAGCGTAATCTCAGCTTGTGCTCACTTGGCTGCTTTAGATCAAGGCAAATGGGTTCATGCTTATATAGATAATATGGTCTAAAGATCAATCCCATACTTGGTACAACCCTTGTAGACATGTATATGAAATGTGGGTGTGTGGAAAGTGCACTGGAGGTCTTCTATAAATTGGAGGAAAAGGGTGTGTCTACCTGGAATGCTATGATTTTAGGACTGGCCATGAATGGGTTGGTGGAGGAGTCTCTCGATAAGTTTTTGGAGATGAATAGGTGTGGAGTTGCACCCAATGAAATAACCTTCATTGGGGTACTGGGTGCATGTAGACATGTCGGTTTAGTAGATGAGGGCCGCCGATACTTTCATTCCATGATTCAGATGCACAACCTAAAACCCAATGTTAAACATTATGGTTGCATGGTTGATCTTCTTGGCCGTGCAGGTTTGCTCAAAGAAGCAGAAGAACATATAAAGAGCATGCCAATGGCACCAGATGTGCCTACTTGGGGTGCCTTGCTTGGGGCTTGTCGGAAACATGGTAACACTGAAATGGGAGAAAGAGTAGGAAGGAAGCTTATTGAGCTTCAGCCTGATCATGATGGTTTCCATGTACTGTTATCTAATATATATGCTTCAAAGGGAAAATGGGATGATGTTATAGAGATAAGAGGGATGATGAAGCAACATGGAGTGGTGAAAACCCCTGGCTGTAGCTTGATAGAAGCCAATGGTATTGTTCATGAACTCTTGATAGGGGATAGGATGCACCCACAAATAGATGAGATAGATAGAATGTTGGATAACTCCGCCAGTGTTTTGCTGCCGGTCCCAAGCCCGGGTAAAGGAGGAGGGTTGGTGCGTCAGGTCGACAGCCGGCACCGGAAAAAATCTAGCCAAACCTTTTTTCATGGATTCGATCTTATATGATAAAAGCTATACTAGGGCGTTCCCCGACAAAAGAAGCGACGCGCTACACTATGGCCCGGGTGTAGTGATAAGTGGGCAAGGGTTAGCTAGGGCGTCCCTTGTAAGCGACGCGTCGCATCGGTGCCCGGATGCGGTGATAAGTAGGCAAGGGTTCCCGCGCCGTGGACGAATGCGGGTAAAGAAGCTAGTCCATAAGCGTAGGATTAGATTGGCATCTTGGAACATAGGATCTTTAACTGGTAAGAGCTTAGAATTGATTGATGTTATGAGGAGAAGAAGGATTAATGTAACTTGCATCCAAGAGACTAGATGGAGGGGTAAAAAAGCCAAAGAGTTAGATGACTTTAAACTTTGGTATACTGGGGATAAAACAAATAAAAATGGAGTGGGTATAATAGTGGATAAAGATTTAAAAAATGATGTGGTGGATGTTAAAAGAGTGGGTGATAGGATTATTGCTATCAAGCTGGTAATGGAGAAAGAATGCATAAATATAATTTGTGCATATGCACCTCAAGTAGGATTAGATGAAAGTCTAAAGCTAGAATTTTGGGAAAGTATGGATGGATTAATGCAAGGAATTCGTCAAGGAGAAAAGATTATCATAGGAGGTGATTTAAATGGACATATTGGAAAAGATCAAAGAGGATATGAGAGTGTTCATGGAGGATATGGTTTTGGAGAAAGGAATGAGGAGGGGATTTCAATTTTGGATTTTGCTACTGCTTTTGATCTATCTATATTAAATACTTACTTCAAAAAGAGAGATGAACATTTAATTACTTTCAAAAGTGGACAGCATAGAAGCCAAATAGATTTCTTCCTAACTAGAAGGACTAATAGATTGTTGTGCAAGGATTGCAAGGTGATACCGGGGGAAAGCTTAACTGCACAACATAGACTTGTGGTCTTGGATATGTGCTTAGTCCCAAGAACACATAAAAGGTCCAAGGTAAACTATCCCAGAATAAGATGGTGGAATTTGAAAGGAGAGTACTCTAAATCCTTCATTAATGAAGTAGTCAAACAAGGAAAATGGGATTTTAAAGGGGATACCAATGCAATGTGGAATGAGATGGCTATGTGTATTAAGAAGGTGGCTAAAGATGTTCTAGGTGAATCAAAAGGAAAGACTCATTCTTATAGAGAGACGTGGTGGTGGGATAGTGAGGTTCAAGTTGCCATTATGAATAAAAAAGCTAGTTTTAAGGCATGGCATAGAACTAAAGATGTTGAGGATCTTCATAGGTATAGGTTGGATAGAAATGAAGCTAAGAAAACTGTAGGAAAAGCAAGGGAAAGGAAATATGAAGAGTTGTATAATAAATTGGGCACAAAGGAAGGGGAAAAATCTATTTATAAGATAGCTAAGATGAGGGATAGGAAGAGTAGAGATCTTGACCATATTAGATGTATTAAAAATGGAGATGGTAAAGTATTAGTTTGTGAGGAGGATATTAAGAAAAGATGGAAAACCTATTTCTCTAGTTACTAAATGAGCATTCTTCAAGCACTTATGTTTTGGACGATTACACTTTTCACCAAGGCACCAAGGTCCGAACTTATATACGTAGAATTTCGATGTCCAAAGTAAAAGAAGCTTTAAGGAGGATGAAACTCGGCAAGACACAAGGTCCTGATGAAATCCCAATTGAAGTATGGAAGAGCTTAGGAACCCATGGACTAGTTTGATTGACTAAGTTGTTTAATAAGATTATGAGCACAGGGAAAATGCCAGGTGATTGGAGGAGAAGTGTTGTGGTTCCAATTTACAAAAATAAAGGAGATATTCAAAGTTGTGATAACTATAGGGGCATTAAATTGATGAGCCATACGATGAAATTATGGGAGAGAATAATTGAAACCCGTTTGAGACCCTTAACTACAGTTACGGAGAACCAATTAGGGTTTATGCCAGGAAGATCTACAACGGAGGCTATTTACTTAATTAGGAGACTTATGGAAAGGTATAGAGAATGTAGGAAAGATCTTCATATGGTATTTATTGACCTAGAAAAAGCTTATGATAGAGTCCCTAGAGCGTTAATTTGGCAAGTACTAGAGAAAAGAAGTGTTGCAAGTAAATATATAGATATAGTTAAGGATATGTATGATGGTTCGATGACTAGTGTTAGAACAGTGGGGGGACAAAGTAATGAATTCCCGATAACAGTTGGACTACATCAAGGGTCAACTTTAAGCCCATATCTATTTGCACTGGTAATGGATGAATTAACCAAAGACATTCAAGATGAGGTCCCCTGGTGTATGCTTTTTGCGGATGATATTGTGTTGATTGATGAGACCCAAGTGGGGATTAATACCAAATTAGAATCATGGAGATTAGCTTTGGAATCAAAAGGCTTTAAACTTAGTAGATCGAAGACAGAATATTTAGTTTGTAACTTTAGTCATGATCGACCAAATGATGAGGTGGTGATACTTGACGATAAAGAGATTTCTCAGAGTGATTGGTTTAGGTACCTAGGTTCAATCATAAGTAAAAGAGGTGATTTGGAAGATGAGGTTTCCCAAAGAATTAAAATAGGGTGGATGAAGTGGAGAGGTGCGTCCGGGGTCTTATGTGATCGGCGTATTCCATTAAAGCTTAAAGAAAAATTTTATAGGACCGTTGTTCGACCAGCTATGATGTACGGTGCAGAGTGTTGGGCTGTTAAAAAGAATCATATAAATAAACTCAGTGTAGCAGAAATGAGGATGCTAAGATGGATGAGTGGCAAAACTAGGATGGATAAGATAAGAAACGATCATATTAGAGTTGGGCTGGGAGTTGCTCCCATAAGTGATAAGCTTAAAGAAAGTCGTTTGAGGTGGCACGGCCACGTTCAACGGAGACCTATAAATGCTCCTGTACGGAGAAGTGATATAATCCATATTGAAGGAACTAGAAGAGCTAGGGGTAGACCTAAGATAACCTTAGGAGAAGTGGTGAGAAATGGTATGTATAGCTTAGGCCTTGTATGTAGCATGACCTCGAACAGAACGATTGGAGGGCAAGAATCCATGTAGCCGACCCCATTTAGTTGGGACAAGGCTTATTGTTGTTGTTGTTGTTGTTGTTGTAGATAGAATGTTGGATGAGATGGCTAAAAGATTGAAGATGGAAGGCTATGCTCCAGAAACAAATGAGGTTGCTCTAGATATAGATGCAGAAGAGAAAGAATCCATTTTGTAAAGACATAGTGAAAAACTTGCCATTGCCTTTGGACTTATCAGCATTAAACCACCAATTCCAATCAGGATAATGAGGAACTTGCGCATATGTCCCGATTGCCATACTGCAGCAAAGCTCATCTCAAGAGCCTTTGCACGCGAAATTATAGTGAGGGACTGCCATCGATTTCACCACTTCAGACAAGGTTTGTGTTCGTGCAAGGATTACTGGTGATGTGTTCCGTTACAAAACTCAGTCGCCTAAGGTAACTAAGGCCTGCTAATTTGAACTAGATCTTCATTCTCAAGGTTGGTTTTGCGTTCTTTGTTCATTATGACAAATTAAAAAACTGTAATATAACTCCTGAGACTTATATTAATTTTTAAACCATTTAGATAAATTTGTGGTTAACAGTCATCTTCATAACTTTTTGTTCCTCAGGCTTAGGCCCTGTATTTTGGCTTATTGCAATGGTTGGTTCTGGAGATGTATCATTTACATAGATCACTACACAGTGATGTGATGGAAAATGGATTAACTGATGAATCGAAGCTGGGAGATACAAAACAATATGTTAATTGTTACATTGATACCAGGTAGACATGGATTGGCATGGGTGGATCATGTTATATGGACACAATCCCCCTCTCATGGTCAAATTTCAGCATGAAACAACGAGGTAAGTGGTTAAAAAGTAAGATTTTATGGTTACAGAATAAAACAATGCAATTTTACTGTAATCTTGTGGTTTATCTATAACTTCTGAATCCTTAAACCACTTTAATGCACTTCCCTAATTATTTTCAGCAGAAAATTGTAACCATTGAGATGGATGTGAGTTTTCCATCACGTGGACCCACCTATGACCATCCGAGTCTGGCACGTGCATGCAGTGACAGATACCTAATGTAACATGATATCTTACTGATACGATCCTGTCCTGATCAGGATAGACACAAAGGCTTCAACGTTACAAATTTGGTAAACCATCTTGTCCTTCTTGCCCTCCAGGATGGACTTTCTTCTTTGACTATATGATTCCTATGGTGTCATTTTCGTTCTTCCAATACTTAAAAATTGTTTTCACACCTCGATTATGGTCCATGAGGATGTCGAATTAGTATACAAAGATGTCCTTTCTTGCAGCAGAATGCAATACCATAGGACCACCTTTAGCCACAGCAATTGTAGTTCTAGCTTTGAAGCAGGGCTTGTGCAAGTTATAAAGTTTAGGAACTGATGCTAAGGAAGTTCAGATGGATAAGCTTCTCCTGCATTTCCTCATTTTGCTGAACACGGTCCTGAACCCTGCTTATATCATCCTTCTTGAGATTTTTGACATGGTAAATCATTCGAGACTTGTAACTTGAGATATGTTAGATATAAAGTGTAAGCAGTATTTGATTTGATTTTTATGACTAATTAACTCCTTTTCAATGCCATTGTGAGTTTCCATTGTGAGTTTTTTCACAACTTCTAATGCAGGTCTCTTTTCATTTTGATCAGAGGAGAAAAGGCAGGGTTGTAATTAGAGTTTCTATGAAGTTCTAGGTAATGTCAAGGACTCTGAGTCTTTCTCATTGGGGTGTCAAATTTTGAAGGCATGACTTTTGAAACTGGACGATACAAGTGTTGTCAAATTTTTCGATGGTTCACCCAACTCTGGAAAGTGAGCAAGGCTTGACTTTTGAGCTCATCTTTATACGGTGACCTTACAAGCTACATAATTTGTGGTTCACTATTCCGGGGCAGGATAGCAGAAGCAAGAGCTCACTTTTGTATACAAAAACTGGAGTCCTTTAGAAAAGTTCTTCCAAATCTCATTTCAGTTCAAGATGATAATGGTACCTTTCATTGCTTCTTTTGCTGCTCTCATTTTCTTATTCTTGTGCTTCATCAACTTCCAATTAGCCCATGTCACTGCCTAGTGAGATGTCTGCAACTCTTCCCCCTCTTGTGGTGATGTTCTCAACATCCAGTTCCCATTTCAATTGGACACTGATCCCAACAACTGTACTCAATTTTCTGATTTCCAACTCAAATTCAATAACAACAATCGAACTGTTTTGAATCAGCAATTCTTCAACTCTATGTTGGATTCATACTATACAAGAAAATTCTTTGTGGATGCAATCTTATACAACAAGACACTTCCCCAAGTTGTTGATCCCGGTTTGCGGAGAGGGAATTGCTCCTCTGTTCCCTACCATTCTGATTTCTCTGGTTACAACTATAATTCACCATATTTTCTAGAATCAAATGGGAATGGTATCATATTCGTCAGTTGTTCATCACCAGTCGAGAATGACACAGATTACATATCTACCTCTCCTTGTCTCAATGGAAGTTCCTCGCAACCATATTCGTATGTACTGCTTGAGAAAACAGTCGCTGACCTCCGTCGTAACTGCAACATTTTGCGTTTCTCTCCCAGTCCGGCAAAGAGAATTGTGAACCATACATACGCAGAAATTTACCAGGCTTTGCTGTCTGGTTTTTACCTTCACTGGAAAGATCCTTATGTTCCTTTTGTCGAGCATAAAGAATTCCCCAGACCATTCGGCTCTTCTCACAGTCAGTGGCAGCGGCAAAACTAGGATTTAAAATTCAGTAGTTGAATATTCTAACTTCTATAAGTATTTCAGGTTTTCTGATGTGATTATTTGTATCATGCAGGTTTCTTAAAATTCCTTCCTAGTGTATTTCAACAGATACTTGGTAAGAGCTTTGGAAATCCTTTCTTCAATTTTACCCTGCCACTTTCCAGATTCACTAAAAGTGGCTCCTGAACTTGTTGACTTTGTTCTTATACAGATGTATCTCTCCAAGTGGCCTTGAAAATAGGTAAGACCATCTGAAGATATGAGAGATACCGTATCCCTTGTGCTTTCATCAGCGATGGCACGTTATGAAATCCCTTGCTTCTTTCTGTTCGCTGCAGGGTACTTCATGATAGCGAGGTCATCAATTGGGATATTGATCCTCTCAGCGCTTGTTATCTACAAATTACACAGGAAACATCTGTCAATGGATGACAGAATTGAAGAGTTCTTAACCAACTATAGGAACCACATGCCTATGAGGTATTCTGTTCAGAAGGCATTTGGATAATTTAAAATTTAAATTTTAAATGCTTTAAATAAAAATAAGGGCATTTAAGTAATTTCATAATTTATTTTAATAATACACTAATTGTAAATAACTTGTAGTTTATATGTGGGTGTTATGTAATTTATGAGACAATTTAGTTTCATCCCATATATAGTGGCTGCCATGTAATTTGCTCAAAAAAAAATCTTTATAAAAAAAAAAAAAAAAAAAAAAAAAAAAGGAAAAGGTGTTTCCATATTCCCTCATAATATGATTTCAGGAAATTGCGGAACCAAACGCCCCCTAATTCTTCAAAATGAGTCCATCCAGTCCATCCAAAGCTAAGTTTGAAAAAATTGCAAGCTTTTGGACTTGTCTCTAATCCAAGTCCCTCTCTATAAAATACAATAAAATACACCTTTTCCTTACTTTGGATGTTAAGAATAAGTAATGTTAAGAAAAATACAATAAAGAAAGAAGTATCCCTTTCCTATCCCTTTTAATATGGGCATCTTTTCATTTTGGGCAGAGGGAAAAAGGGGAGGGGTTGTTTGATTTGTAATTAGAGCTTTATAAAACTTCTAGGTAATGCTACTTAAAAGTAAAATCTTCCAGGTAATGTAGAGGTCTCTGAGTCTTCGTCAATGAAGGTATCAAATTTAGAAGGCATGACTTTTGAAACTCGGAGACACCTTCAAACTGTCCCACAAGTCCACAACTAATAAAACCCTGGAATACGTAAAATTTTTTATGAATAATTATTTAATTAACATAAGAAAAAAATCAAAGGAAAATATAAAGAAATACAGAGAAAGAAGGGGGCAGCTGCGAGTCAAGAAGAAGATAGAAAAAAGGAAGCAAGACTCCAAAAAAAAACATTCAATTATTCTTACTCTTGACTTCTTTTGATTGACCCGGAGAAAAAAACAAAAATCTAACTCCTGAATGGCGGATATCAGGGCTAACCCTTTTTATTCAACTGAACCGATTTGAGGTTTTATATTTTATATTTTATCTTTTCCATTCTTCCATTTTCAAATTAATAAATTATTGGTTTGTTTCAACATCACCTTGCTTAGAATTACTCGTCCCATTGCGGTGCCTTGTTTTCCCTAATTGTGGTTAAATTGGGCCAAAAAAATTTGTGGTTAATGACTATCCCGAGGCAGAATAGCAAAAGCAAGAGCATACTTCAGACGAGTTCTTTCAAATCTCAATTCAGTTCAAGATGAGAGTGATACCTTTTGTTTCTTCTTTTGCTGCTCTTATTTTCATGTTCTTGTGCTTCATCGATTGCCAATCAGCCCATGTCACCGCCCTGCGAGAAGTCTGGAACTCTTCCGCATCTTGTGGTGATGTTCTCAACATCCTGTTCCCATTTCACTTGGATACTGATCCCAACAATTGTACTCAGTTTACTGACTTCCTACTCAAATGCAACAACAACAATCGAACCATTTTGAATCTGCAATTCTTTAACTATACGTCGGCTTCATACTACACAAGAAAATACTTAGTGGATGAAATCTTATACGACAAAACACTTATTCGAGTTGTTGATCTTGGTTTGTAGAGAGGGAATTGCTCCTCTGTTCCCAACTATTTTGGCTTCTCTGCTACTTCCAACTTCAATAACTACTATGGTTACAGCGGTATATACTGGCTGAAATCAAATAAGAATGGAATCACATTCGTGAATTGTTCTTCACCAGTTGAGAATGACACAGATTACATATCTACCTCTCCTTGTCTCAATGGAAGTTCCTCGCGACCATATTCGTATGTTCTTCTCGACAAGACATTAGCTGCCCTTCATCATAACTGCAAAGTTTTATGTGTCTCTCCTAGTCCGGCAAAGGGAATTCTGAACCATACATACCCAGAAATTCACCAGGCTTTGCTATCCGGCTTTTACGTTGGTTGGCAAGATCCTCTTGCCGAGCATAAGGAATGTCCCAGACCATTCGGCTCTCTTCACTGTCAGTAGCAACGGTAAACTAGAATTTAATATTCAGTAGTTTTATATAAATATGATTTTGAGTTGTATATATGCTAGTCAAATAAAATGTTCAGTGGTTGAACATTCTAACATCTGTAACTCTTTCAGCTTTTCTGATGCGATTATTTTTATATGATGCAGGTTTCTTGAAATTCCTTTCTGGTGTATTTCGACAGATACTTGGTAAGAGCTTTAGAAATCCTTTCTTCAATTTTACCCTGCCATTTTCAAGATTCACTAAAAGTCGCTCCTAAACTTGTTGATTTTGTTCTTATACAGATGAATTTCTCGGAGTCGCTCCGGAAATAGGTGAGACCAAGATAACAGAGGTGTTTACCCCTAGCTTGTGCTTTTACCAGCATTGATGCGTTATGAAATCCCTTAACGCTTCTTTCTGTTCACTGTAGGGTACTTCATGATAGCAAAGACGTCAATCGGAATATTGGGTCTGTCAGCCCTTGTTATCTACAAATTACACAGGAAACATCTGTCCATGGATGACAGAATTGAAGAGTTCTTGACCAACTACAAGAATTACGAGCCAATGCAATATTCATATTGGGAAATTTGGATAATAACCAAGCGTTTCAAAGAAAAATTAGGCCAAGGAGGTTTCGGCACTGTTTACAAGGGACTGCTTCACAACGGCCATCCAGTTGCAGTAAAGATGTTGAACAAGACTAAAGGGAATGGACAAGACTTCATCAATGAAGTAGCCACCATTGGTAGGATTCATCACGTTAATGTTGTTCGACTGATTGGGTTCTGTGCATCAGGATCCAAGAGGGCTCTACTATATGAATTCATGCCTAATGGATCTCTGGATAAGTATATATTTGCTCAAGATTCCCAAGAGCAATACTCTAAGCTGGGATAAGTTGTATGAGATAGCCATAGGAATTGCTCGTGGAATTGAATATCTACATCGAGGTTGTGATATGCGGATTTTACATTTTGATATCAAGCCCCAGAACATTCTTCTTGATGAGAATTTCACTCCAAAAGTATCAGACTTTGGGCTTACAAAGCTCTATCCAGCCGATGATAGCATTGTATCTGTAACTGTTGTACGAGGAACATTAGGGTACATGGCTCCTGAACTATTTTACAGAAAATTTGGAGGAGTTTCATATAAGTCTGATGTATTTAGTTACGGGAAGTTACTGATGGAAATTGCTGGAAGAAGGAAAAATATCAACCCTCTTGTCGATAACTCAAGCCAAGTTTACTTTCCAACATGGGTATATGATCGGTTGGATCAAGAAGAAGACTTGGATTTGGGAACCGAAACAGAAGTTGAAAAGGATACGATGAAGAAACTGATTATAGTTGCATTATGGTGCATACAGATGATGCCTAATGATCATCCTTCAATGAGCAGGGTCATAGAAATGCTCGAGAGCGGTGTAGAACATCTGCAAATGCCACCCAAACCCTGCTTTGCATCTCCATCTAGGACTCTTGATGAAGCTAATGAAGCTATCTCGAATTCTGCACATTCAACAATTTGTGATGAATCAAATGCTTCCTCTAGGGTTTCCATCATCTCAAATGTGAATGTATAAAATCTATTATGTAAAACGTTTTTTTCTTCTGTGTTTCTTTTATTCGTCTCCCCCCGTTCTGTATTTTAGTGGTATCTACTTGAATGTTTTAACTGTTAAATTGTTGGTTTGCACAAATAAAAACTGTTAAATTGTTGGTCTTTTGAAATTTTGAGTGTGACTAAGAATGATGGGTTTTATTTTGCAACTGGTATTTATGCTACATAGAAGGCTCCTATTATGTGTTGCCTTCAAATATACGAAATCATTTCTTGTTGAACATCAATCTGGCTGGATTTCCATGTCTACAAAGCGAAATACTGCAATGAGCAGAGTCATAGAAATGCTCGAGAGCAGTGTAGAACATATGGTCCCATATGCTAGTCTAAAAGGCGTTTCTCCCGTTGGTGTCCTGACTGTCGTCCTATCCATAGGCTATTTGCCTCATCCAGTCTCCTTTTTGTTCCATGCAGAAGTGTTCTGTTGGTTACCTTGATTTGACCATTGCATTGAGGATATGCCACAGATGAGTTCTTGCATTCAATGTGATAATCTGCACAAAATTCTTTGAATCTTTCATTGTCAAATTGAATTCCATGATCTGTCAGTAAAATCTTCGGCAGACCATATCTGAATATAACATGGTTTCTAAAGAACTTCTCAATCTAATTTGTGGTGGTCGTGGCCAAGGCTTCTGCTTCCCACCCATTTCGTGAAATAATCAATCGCAGCTACCACGAATTTTTTCCTCCGGTTGTAACAGGAAATGGACCTAATAAATCCATTCCCCACATAGCAAATGGAAGGGGATTGAGTATTGATGTCAGTTGTTCTGCTGGCTGGCTCTGAATTGGTGCATGAATTTGACATTGATGACACCTCCTTACATACTCAATTGCTTCAGATTGCATGCGTGGCCAATAAAATCCTTGTCTTAGAACTTTATAAGCCAAAGCCTTCCCACCTAAATGACTTCCGTAGATTCCTTCATGGACCTCTGCCAAAGCATATCGTGCATCAGATGGTCCCAAACATTTCAAAAGTGGCCCAGAAACTATTCTTTTATATAACAGTTCATTCTTTAGAATAAACTTAGCAGCTCTTCTTTTCACAGTTCTGGCCTTTTCTCTATCCTCAGGAAGAATACCATCTTTAAGATACTGTATAATAGGATCCATCCAAGATATTTCTGCATCAATTTCCATTATCTCTGGCTCTGAATATGCTGGGATCTCTAGCTCCTCAAAATATACAGCCTGTGGTAAAGAAGTAGATTTTGCAGATGCCAATTTCGCCAAGAGATTGGCTTCATTGTTTTGATTTCAGGATATTCTCATGATCAAGAATTGTGAAAACCACTCTTTACACTCCCATACCTTCTTAAGATAATTGATCATCCGATCACCCTTCGCATCATACACTCTTGTAACTTGGCTGACCACCAGCTCGGAATCACTTCTTACTTCAATGTTCTGTACACAGAGGGATCTGGCCAGCCACAAACCTGCAATAAGGGCTTCATATTCTGCTTCATTGTTTGAAGCGTGAAAATTAAATCGAAGTGCATTTTGGATTACAAATCCGAACGGACTTTGTAAAATCACCCCTGCTCCTGATCCCTGGGAATGACTTGACCCATCCACATGCAGAATCCACTCAGAAGACATCTCATTGGAATCTTTTTCCTCCTCCGGTAGCGAAATACTTTCAGCAATAAAATCAGCCAACACCTGTGCTTTTATCGCAGTTCTGGGTTTGTAATCTATATCATGTTCTGTTAATTCTACTGCCCATGATACCATTCTCTCCGCCAGATCAGGCTTATGCAATATTTTCTTTAAAGGCCAGTTAGTAAGAACAATAATTGGATGAACCTGAAAATAAGGTCTGAGCTTCCTGACCGCTATTATCAAAGCTAAAGCCTGTTTTTCAAATTCTGGATATCTAGATTCTGCATCTAACAATGTATGACTTACAAAGTAGATAGGATTTTGGACAGTACCTTCTTCTCGAATTAATACTGCGCTTACTGCTGCCTTCAAAGAAGATAAATATATCTGCAAGATCTCTCTTGGCTTTGGTCGAGACAGAACTGGTGGACTGGTCAGCCTCCTTTTTAATTCTTCAAATGAATTCTTACAGTCCTCTGACCATTTGAATTCGTTAAGTGCATTTAGATTTTTCAACGCCTTGAAGAATGGTGCGCATTTATCTTCTGATTTTGATATAAATCTGCTTAATGCCGCAACTCTTGCTGTTAAACTTTGGATTTCCTTCATCTGCTGGGTGCTTTGTCATATTCAAGATGGCCCTGATTTTCTTTGGATTCGCCTCAATACCTCTTTGTGTTACCATATAACCAAGGAATTTACCAGACGAAACTCCAAATGCACACTTTTCAGGATTGTGTCTCATTCCATTCCTTCTGAGTACATCAAAGCACTCCTTTAGATCAGTAAGATGATCAGATCTGAATTGACTTTTTACGAGAAGATCATCTACATAAACTTCCATATTTCTTCCAATCTGATTAGCAAACAACTTATTCATTGCCCTTTGATATGTTGCACCAGCATTTTTTAATCCGAAAGGCATAACCTTATAACTATAGTTTTCCTGATTTGTCATGAATGTTGTGTGGGGTTGGTCCTCCTTTTTCATAAGAATTTGATTATAACTAGAATAAGCATCCATAAAGCTTAACATTTGTTGACCTAACGTAGCATTGATCAACTGATCAATTCGTGGCAAAGGATAACAATCCTTAGGACATGCCTTGTTCAAATTAGTATAATCTACGCACATTCGCCATTTGCCATTATGCTTCTTCACCATTACCACGTTCGCCAGCCATTTAGGACATTCAATTTGCTCAATAAACTTAGATTCTCTGAGCTTTTCCACTTCAATCTTAATTGCATCATGCTTTTCTGATGAGAAATTCCTTCGCCTTTGTTTCACTGGTTTGATAGATTTATCTATCCAGAGACAATGTTCTGCCACTTCTCTGCTTAAACTTGGCATATCCTGTGCTGACCAAGCGAAGACATTTGCATTTTGCTAAAGAAATTCTTTTAACTGATCTTTGTCTTGACTGCTCTGATTAGCTCCAATCATGGTTCCTTTGTCTGGATTTTCAAGGCCAAAACAATTTTTTTCCAGCTTTTCTACTGGTTCACCTCTTTGAATATTTTCTTCATCCCTGTTATCCATGACCTCCACAGTAAGGGCAAGAGCTTTACCTTGTGCCTTTGAATCTTTCAAAAGAGTTGTATAGCTTTGCCTTGAAATTCTCTGATCAGACTTGCATTCTCCAATACCTCCTTCAGTTGGGAATTTGACTTTCAAATGTCTTGTCGAAACTACAGCTCCAATAGCATTCAATGTTGGTCTTCCCAAAATTATATTGTAGGTTGACAAATTCTTTATCAACAAGAATTTAGTAACTGTAGTTACTTGTTTGTGGATGTGTTCCCAGTGTGATTGTTAACTCCACAGTTCCTTCTACCGAAGTAGATTCTCCAGAAAATCCAAATAATCTTGTCCCACAAGGTTTTACCTTGATCGTATCCAACTTTAACCATTGAAAAACTTCATAAGACATGATGTCTACGAAAGATCCCGTATCGACTAGAACCCTGTGAATATCCCTGTTTGCCACTTCAATGACTACCACAATGGCATCATCATGTGGTTCCTGATTTCCATCCATCTCCTCCTCTGTGAAGACTATCTCTTTCATCCTTTTGATTATGGAAATAGTATGGGATGTTTCCGGGGTTGCCCATTGACGCTTTCCCGAATCATTGGGTATCATACCTAGGACTGTCTAGCAGTGTTTGGCTAGGATGTCCCCATCATATCAGACCCGATTCGGAAGGGAATTGAGACCGAACGACCCGTGGTAGCAATGTGATTCACGGGCGCTCAAGACCGGTAACCAACCCATGAGAGGACGGGAATCACATTGTGGGGGCCATTTATTGGAGGGTTGCATATGGATAGACTTGGGCTCATGGGCCCTCAAGACCGGTAACCAACCCGTGAGAGGACGTGAGAGCTTCCCGTTTACCATATGTGGATAACCAATAGGGTTGATGAGTCCGTAGTAAGGAACTATTAGGACTCTAGTGTGAAGGATACCAGAAAGGATCGTCAGGGATGAGGAATGGACGTATCTGGAACTGAGTTTATGTGACTGAGTAGATGACTTGCATTGGGCTAGGCTTAACCCTGACATGCGCCAGTACTTAGACCAATGGTGATGTGAGAGAGCGGTGACTTAACCCTCAGCCATGGAATGTCCCGAGGGATGAAGGACCCACTACCAACCGAAGCCGAGTGATTGAGACCTTCCCAAAGAAGTATGGTGCTATGACTTAAAGCATGTCTTCCCATAGAGACTAGCATACATAGAGTTTAGATGCATACATACATTATCTATTTCATACTGCATTGCATCTTGTTATGTTCTGCCGCATGTTATTTACGTTGTTATGAGTTAACTTGTCTTGCTGAGTTCATTCGAACTCACTCCTTTTTGTGCAATCTTTCTGTTAGATTATTCTACAGGTACTGAAAATTATGAAGGACAATATGATGAAGCGCAAACCGATGAAGCGTACTTGTCACATCCTCCCAGCCGGTACCCTATCTGGCATACCCGAGAGTGTGATCCACAGCCTGAAGATCAGGTATCGAGTAATCAACCTCCCACATAAACAATAACATAATCATGAACAATAATAATAAAAGTGCGGAAGATAAACCATAGATCCAAATAAGGAAAAAATGAATCATATATAATCAGAGTACTAAATATAATCAGAGTGTCTAAATCAGATAAGTAAAGTGAGGCAAAATCCCACTCTACAACCAGCGAAAAAGTAGTTCTAAAAGAGAATAAGCAAGACAGAATCTAATCCCAGTAGCAGGTACAATGTGTCACGCCCTCCCAGCCGGTACCCTATCTGGCATACCCGAGAGTGTGATCCACAGCCCGAAGATCAGGTATCGAGTGATCAACCTCCCACATAAACAATAACATAATCATGAACAATCATAACATGAGTGCGGAAGATAAATCATAGATCCAATAAAGAAAGAATGAATCATAAATGAATCAGAATACTAAATATAATCAGAGTATCAAACAGATAAGTAAAGCGAGGCAAAAATCCCACTTTACAACCAGCGGAAAAGTAGCTCTAAAAGAATAAACTAGACAAAACCTAATCCCAGTAACAAGTACATTGGGTAACTAAATTGTTCTCCACTTTATAGACAACATCCTTGTAAGTGTAAATCTCATAAATAGCACAAGGACGCTTCCACTCAATGGTCGGACTAAGCATCGTACGGAGCATAACCACCCGCGGGATCTTCGAGTAATTGTGGTAACCGCAATCACCTTCCTGGAGATATGCCTCTTCGCCTTGCGCTTCTTCATAGGGACCGTCATAGTACTCGGTACTGCAGGATAGTCTAACAACATTGTACAATAAAGGAATGAGTTTCAAAGAAACTCGGTAAAGCGATTAAAAATCCATAATAACATAAATGGCGGGATTCCAGAACAATCATGAATGCAATATGATATGGGACAAACAATGAATGAATGAATCTAACTCTATGTATGCTTGGTCTCTATTGGCGGACATGCTTTAAGTCATAACACCGTACTTCTTTAGGAAAGTCCACTCACATCCTCAACCATTTAAGATATCTTGGATTCTCTCACGGATCATTTCACCGGTCTCGAGCAGCCGATTGGTAATGGGTCCTTCATCCCTCGGGACAAACCTTGGCGGGGGTTAAGTCAACACACTCTCTCACAACCATTTGGTATAAGTGCTTGGCGCATGTCGGGGTAAAACCTAGCCAAATGCAAGTCTTCTACTTAGTTACATCAAGTCGGATCCAGGATACTTCCATTCCTCGTCCCCGACGATCCTTTCCGGTATCCTTCACACTAGAGTCGGCGTATCCTATGGCACCGACCAACTCGGACTACGGACTCATCAACCCTATTGATCATCCACATATGGTAAACGGGAAGCTCTCACGTCCTCTCACGGGTTGGTTACCGGTCTTAAGCGCCCGTGAGCCCAAGTCTAATCATATGCAACCCTACCAATAAATGGCCCCCACAATGTGATTCCTGTCCTCTCACGGGTTGGTTACCGGTCTTGAGCGCCCATGAATCCCCATTGCTACCACGGGTCGTTCGGTCTCAATACCCCTCCGATTAGGGTCTGACATAACAGGACATCCTAGCCAAACACTACTAGACAGTCCTAAATATGTCATCCAACAGTTTAGGAAGGTGTCCAGAGGGCATCTCCGGAAACATCCCATAATATTCCCGTAGCAGTCCAAGGACAGAAGTGTCGAAAGGACACCTCTCCTTTCAAAACCATACTTAAGCATACACATGCATCAATTCATATCATCACATATATGGTAACTTCATATATGGACAAAAATCAATAATTACAATCATTTGTAATACATTGGTAAGTAAATCATACATGAATCAATTCAACATGAATAAATAATGCTACTGTAATCAAAGTTATGCAACAGTAGTATATCATTGTAAGAATCTAATTTAGGAATCATATCTATGATATTCAAATATAGAAACTAGATTCATGCTATCTATGTAATTAAGGAAATAACCATCCTTACCTTTTATAACTCGCAAAGGAATCCTAAGAAGTCAAGTAAGATCTTGGCAAACTTGAGAAGAAAGTCCTAAACAAGTATATACAACATATTAGGAAAGATCCCTAACAGAAAAGATATCAAAACATCCGAAACAGACCAAATCTGGAGTTGCTGTACTCATTGGTCGAGTGGATTGGTCGAGTGGTCCAGTCGACCAATCAATCGACCAATGCGAGACGATAGCCTAAAAAACAGAGTTTTAAGATATGAAATCCGAATTTGGTGGTTCAAAAGGGTACTAATCAAGGGGTAGACTACATCAGTAGTATTCTAACAAATAGGGGACCTCAAAACACTAATCAAATCAAGGTATCAAGATCCAAATTAGGAAACAAAAAGTTACCATAATTAAATCAACCATGGATCTTGATGAATTTGAAATAGAAAACAAAGACAAGAACAATAGGAGGATGGATCATTGCTTTCGGTAATGAAAACATGAAAACATAGATAGATCTTCATGGAATAAGGCTTAGAAGCATAAATCTAAATAAGGAAATAAAACCTACCATATATGTAACTACCATGCATCATGAAGAACACATAGTATGGTAGAAGAGAACAACTAGAAATCTATAGATTATGGATCATGGAAAGAAACACAGTAATTAACTACTAACATGATCAACATAGAAGATCCAAAGAGATCAGAATTCAGATTAGAAGTTTAACAGAGATTAAATCATGGTTTGATCATGATTCCTTCAAAAGCTTGCAATGATCATGGTTAAGATCATTGTTCTAGCCTCAAATCCTTAGGATGATCATGAGAACATGTTCGAGAGATGTTTGCAACAGAGAATGCAGCATCTCTTCTCTGTCTCAACCCAAAAAGGAAAGAAAAACAAAGATGGAGGAGAAGAAGAGAGAGTAGACATACCTTTTGATGCAAAAAGAAGAGTTTCGACGAAGATCCGTCAAGAAAACACCAAGGATGCAAGAGAGATGACTTGCGAGAGGTCTTTGGTTCGTTCCGAGAGGGTTTGGAGGCAGCAAATACGAAGTGGACTCGAGATTGGACTTAAATAGAGCAAGAACAACCTAATTGCCAAAGACAGCACTCATTGGTCGAGTGGATTGGTCGACTGTCGATCGACCAATCGATCGACCAATGCGACAACAAGACCAAAACAGGGAATTGAAGGTCCAGATCAAATCCAATCCTAAAGGGGTTTTGCACACAAGTCAAGTGACTTACCTAATAGGTAGAAATGCCTTCAAACCAAGATAGAGAGCACTCCAAGTCCATCAACTAATTAGATCTTCATCGGGATTCAGTTTCCATAAATAGAACCTCATCATCAACTTTCATGGATTCAAAGCCGGACACCAAGTCCTCTCTTGGGATGGCCCAAAGCTGACTTCTTACTTTACTTCGGGTCATCGGACCTACAAATAACAAGGTTTCCGGGTCAAGGTTAGGGCTGGGTTTTACATTCTCCCCCCTTAAAGAAATTTCGTCCCCGAAATTGAAAGCGTACTGTGCTTCCAAAGAGGTAAGGAAACTTCTCCTTCATATCTTCTTCCTTCTCCCAAGAAGCTTCTTCGGGGGTATGGTTCTTCCACCGAATCTTCACCAAAGGAATGGCGCGATTCCGCAGCTGCTTGTCCTTCCTATCCAAGATTTCGGCCGGTTCTTCATCATAGGTCAAATCAGCACTAAGTCCTTCAGTGCTTGCTGCAAAATGTGTTCCGGATTCTCTATGTATTTTCGGAGCATCGAAATATGAAACACATTGTGCACACCAGCAAGAGGCGGAGGTAATGCTAATCGATACGCAACGAGTCCAACCTTTTCCAAAATCTCGAAAGGTCCAATGTAACGAGGGCTAAGCTTTCCCTTAACATTGAATCTCATCACACCCTTCATTGGTGAGACCTTCATAAAGACTTTCTCTCCAACTTGAAATTCCAAATCGGACCTTCTCTTATCGGCATAAGATTTACTGTCTCGGTCAGGCGGACTTAATCCTTTCTCTTATCATATCTACCATAGCACTTGTAGCTTCAATCATCTCGGGACCTAAGACTTTTCTTTCACCTGTCTCGAGTCCAGTACAAAGGTGTCCTACAAGTCTTGCCATACAAAGCCTTGAATGGAGCCATGCCTATTGTGGCTTGATAAGCTGTTGTTATAGGCAAACTCAACCAAAGCTAGGTGTTCATCCCAATTACCACCCATATCCACCACACAAGATCCGAGCATGTCTTCCAATGTCTGAATTGTCCGCTCGGATTGTCCATCGACCTGTGGATGATGAGCTGTACTCAAGTTCAATTGGGTTCCCAAGGCCTTCCGCAAACTATTCCAAAACCTTGAGGTGAACCTAGGATCACGATCCGAGACAATACTCAATGGCACACCATGCGGACGAACCACATTATCCACATAAAGCCTTGCTAGCTTATCCAGGTATGAGTGATCTTCATAGGAATGAAATGGGCTGATTTGGTCAACCTATCAACAATCACCCACACGGTGTCATTGCCTTTACTTGTCCGAGGCAAGCTAGTCACAAAGTCCATGGAGATATCCTCCCACTTCCAACTAGGAATAGGAAGGGGTTGAAGTAATCCAGATGGAGGTTGTCGAATGGCTTTCACACGGTGGCAAGTCTCACACTTGGCAACAAAATCATCAACATCCGCCTTTAGACCAATCCACCAAAAATGTTCCTTCAAGTCCTTGTACATCTTGGTGCTTCCGGGTGTCTGATAAAAGACCGATTGGTGTGCTTCCTTCAATATTTCTTTCTTAACTTCTTCGTTTGTGCAGGCACACACAGTCTTCCTCTAAACAACAAAGCACCATCCATGGATATACCAAAGTCGGGGGTCCGACTCGGGATTCGAAGAAATCTTCTCAACTTTGATCAAAAACTCTTGATCGGAACTCTGTGAGCAACAATCTTATCTCTAAGACCAGATCTTGCCGTCATGGCGAAAGAATAAAATCAGAATTCTCGGGAACGATTTCCAAATCAAAACTCTCAATAGAAGACCACAATGGTAAACTCAAAGCATTCAAATCCAAAGTCTTCTTTTGGTTCTTCCTACTAAGAGCGTCAGCAACAACATTTGCTTTCCCAGGATGATCTTTGAATATCACAATCATAATCGGAGACTAGTTCCAACCATCTCCTTTGTCTCATGTTCAACTCCTTTTGGGTAAAGAAGTATTTCAATCTCTTATGATCCGTGAAAATGGCAATCTTCTCACCGTAAAGATAATGTCTCCAAATCTTCAAAGCAAAGACAACGGCGGCAAGTTCTAGATCGTGAGTGGGGTAATTCCGCTCATAATCCTTCAATTGCCGAGAAGCATAGGCTACGACCTTGCCATGCTGCATCGATTACACAACCCAAACCAATCTTTGGCGCATCGGTATACACTTTGTCATACCACCGGAACTATCGGGTATAGTCAAAACCGGGGCACTTGTCAATCTATCTTTCAACTCTTGGAAATTCTTCTCACGGGCGTCGGACCAAACAAACTTTTCTTCTTTCTGGTCAACTTAGTCATAGGAGCAGCCAACCGAGAAAAGTTCTCAATAAACCTTCGGTAGTAACCCGCCAATCCAAGAAAACTTCTTATTTCCGTTCTTCGACTTCGGTCTTTCCCAATCAGCCACAGCTTGGACCTTTTCAGGGTCGACACGAATACCTTCGGCTGAAACTACATGACCAAGGAATACCACTCTCTTAAGCCAGAAATCACACTTGCTAAACTTAGCGAACAACTTCTTTTCTCGCAACCTTTGCAAAGTGAAACTTAGATGACTCGCATGCTCTTCTTCGCTCTTCGAATAGATCAAGATGTCATCAATGAAAACAATCACAAACTTATCAAGCACATCATGAAATACTCGGTTCATGAGGTCCATGAACACCGCAGGAGCATTGGTCAATCCGAAGGGCATGACTCTAAATTCGTAGTGACCATACCGCGTTCGGAAAGCTGTCTTGAAGATATCACTAGACTTCACTTTCAATTGGTGATATCCGGACCTTAAGTCAATCTTTGAGAACACAATTGCACCCTTCAACTGATCGAAGAGATCATCGATTACGGGCAGCGGATATCTATTCTTGATAGTCAACTTATTCAACTCACGGTAGTCGATGCACAAGCGCATACTACCGTCTTTCTTCTTGACGAACAAGACCGGAGCTCCCCAAGGTGACACACTAGGCTGCACGAAACCTCTATCAATGAGCTCATTCAACTGATTTTGCAACTCTTTCAACTCAGTAGGAGCCATCCTGTACGGAGCTTTAGATACCGGAGCAGCACCGGGGACGAGATCAATAGAGAATTCGACATCTGCGTCCAGGAGGCACTCTGATAGATCATCGGGGAAGACATCAACAAAGTCGCAGACAACTCGACTTCATCGACTCTTTTCTCCACTATACCCTTGCCTTCGGATGAAGCATCATCCACTAGGGCATAGACTTGCATCGGTGCGAGACGACACCTTCGACAAACCCTTCTCTTTTCACCACGAAATTCAAAGACCGGACTTCCACAAATATGGACCTGAATCTTCTTTGAGGAACAAAGGAACATAGCTTTGTGGGCTATCAACCAATCGATTCCCAAAATAACATCGAAGTCCTTCATGTCAAGAATCACAAAATTGGCTTCCAAGTTCTTCTCACCAATCAACACGGACATTTAGATAACCCCTTATCTAGTTTCACAACAGGACCAGTAGGTGTACTAATCAATAAACAACTAGACAACTTCTCGGGGATTAGGTTAGTCTTCTTGATGAATGCGAGATGACATGAACGAATGAGATGCACCCGTATCAAATAAGACAAATGCGAAATAGAAGCGACTAACAATGTACTCGTAATCACATCATGGCTTGGATCTGCTCGGCCTTGGAAATACTGAAAACTCTACCGAGAGGGAGGAGGCGGGAGCACTCTTCACCACTGGGGGCGGGGCTGTGGGCGAGGCCACCCGGACGAGCACGAGCAAAATGACCAGCTTGCTTGCGGTAGAAGCGGACGGGATTGCTTGGATCCAACGGGGGTGGCTGCAACGAGGGCTTCGAACAAAAGGCCTTGCACTTGCACTTGCACTTGCACTTGCACTTGCTGGTGGTCGGTTTCCGCCATCTTGTCTAAACTGCCGGGCTGCTGAAAACCCGTGTTCGACCTACACTCTTAGCTCGAAAGGTAGGAGTGGGGGTAGGGTGTAGGTCTCACAAAACGACGGTCATTGCGATCCACCAAACCAGAATTCCTTGACTGCCAAGGCTTTTGCACACGAGCACTTTCCTTCTCTGTTTCTTCCAACTTCTTCGAGTTCGCACCACTTGAGCATAGCTCACTATAGGCTGGACTGTGAGGTAAGCTTTAATGGTAGGGCGCAGTCCTTTGAAGAACTTCTTTGCTTTGGCGAGGTCTTCCTTCAAAGAATCTGGAGCAAAGAAATGAAGCTCCTCGAACTTCCGTTGGTACTCCAACACGGACAGAGTTCCTTGAGTCGAGAATCATGAACTCGGCTTCCTTCGCATCTTTCACCGCCTCGAGAAAGTAGTTCATACAAAAAGCCTCTTTGAATAACTCCCCAAGTTACAACTCCTGCATGCAAACCTTCCAAAACAGGACGAGTGGAGATCCACCATGCATCAGCTTCTTGTTGCAACTTCGTTCAACAAACAAAATCTTCGAGCTTCCGAGCATTGCAGATGTTGGAAAGCCTTCTCCAACTCACGAAGCCACTTGTTAGGAAACAAGGGGTCCTTGGTAACTCCGGTGAAAGTGGGTACTTGCATCTTGAGAAAACTCTCCATCAAGCGAGTATGAGGAGTTCCAGCTAAACCTCCCGCATTCAGGACTGCGGCATGAGGATTCGCATTAGCACCAGCCCGGGTCTCATTATGCGAGTCATGAAACCCACCAACATCTGGTTGAGGCGAGCCGCTTGCTTGCTTCTTGCATCATATTGCCCATAATATTGGCAATATCTACCGAAACTTCCAACATTCGGGGCACCGGGGGATCTCATGAGTACCCTGATCAACATTTGGTATCTCACCACCTCCATGAGGTACTTCACCACCTCCCCGAGGTATTTCACCACCTCCATGACCACTTTGGATTCACCACGCCCACTTCTCGGAGTAACCATTACGCAAAACCGAGAACATCAAAATACCGAATTTCGAAGATTCAACATAAACCACAAGTCCAAATGATTTGAAAACTTAAATCATGCTCAAATATATCCATATAGTCATCAAACAATATTCCATAAGGCAAAAATCACATTTTCCAAAAATTCAACAGCAAAGAGGTCAACTTTGTGACCATTGGTCGAGTGATCAGTGACCGGTCGACCAATGAGTCGACCAATGCGGCAGAATGCGAAAATTCGCATTATAAGCCTCATTTCCACATTCCAACCTCATTCTAACTTCTTCCAAAGGTGAGAGAGCTCTAGGAAAAATCTCCAAGAGTTCCCACAAGTGTTCTTGAGGTGATTTAGTGCTTCAACAACAACACCACAACACACCATCTTCACAAACAAGGTAAATTTCTCATTCTTTCATCCATTTTCATCTTCTCATGCTTGCATTTCAATAAAACCATGTTTTACTTGTATCCAATGCTTAGAAATCATGCTTAGGAATGCTTAGAAACATATTCCCTAGGTTTTAAACACAATGCCATGCATAGACAACAAGTTTTAACACATTGGTGCTCAT